>NC_079192.1:416259057-416554057 GCF_029499605.1 Hyla sarda
TGGCATCCTGTAGTAATGGAGCACCCATAACACCGATCAATACTGTGTTATTGCAGCCTGTAGTAATGGAGCACCCATAACACTGATCAATACTGTGTTATTGCAGCCTGTAGTAATGGAGCACCCATAACACCGATCAATACTGTGTTATTGCAGCCTGGAGTAATGGAGTGCCAATAACACTGATTAATGTAGTGCTATGGCAGGCAGTAGTAATGTAGCACCCCCCGATAACACTGAACAGTGCTGTGCTATGGCAGGCTGTAGTAATGGAGCACCGATAACACTGATCAATGCTGTGCTATGGCAGGCTGTAGTAATGGAGAACTGATAACACTGATCTATGCTATGGCTGGATGTAGTAATGCAGCACCAATAACACTGTGCCATAGATTAGCATTGATCAGTGTTATCGGTGCTCCATTACTACACCCTGCCATAGCACAGCATTGATCAGTGTTATGGGTGCTCCATTACTACAGCCTGCCATAGCACAGCATTGATCAGTGTTATGGGTGCTCCATTACTACAGCCTGCCATAGCACAGCATTGATCAGTGTTATTGGTGCTCCATTACTACACCCTGCCATAGCACAGCATTGATCAGTGTTATGGGTGCTCCATTACTACAGCCTGCCATAGCACAGCATTGATCAGTGTTATCAGTCCTCCATTACTACAGCCTGCCATAGCACAGCATTGATCAGTGTTATGGGTGCTCCATTAGTACACCCTGCCATAGCACAGCATTGATCAGTGTTATCGGTGCTCCATTACTACAGCCTGCCATAGCATAGTATTGATCAGTGTTATGGGTGCTCCATTACTACAGCCTGCCATAGCATTGATCAGTGTTATGGGTGCTCCATTACTACAGCCTGCCATAGCACAGCATTGATCAGTGTTATTGGTGCTCCATTGCTACAGCCTGCCATAGCACAGCATTGATCAGGGTTATCGGTACTCCATTACTACAGCCTGCCATAGCGTAGCATTGAGCAGTGTTATTGGTGCTCCATTACTACAGCCTGCCATAGCATAGCATTGATCAGTGTTATCGGTGCTCCATTACTATAGCCTGCCATAGCACAGCATTGATCAGTGTTATGGGTGCTCCATTACTACAGCCTGCCATAGCACAGCATTGATCAGTGTTATTGGTGCTCCATTACTACAGCCTGCCATAGCATAGCATTGATCAGTGTTATGGGTGCTCCATTACTACAGCCTGCCATAGCACAGCATTGATCAGTGTTATTGGTGCTCCATTGCTACAGCCTGCCATAGCACAGCATTGATCAGGGTTATCGGTACTCCATTACTACAGCCTGCCATAGCGTAGCATTGAGCAGTGTTATTGGTGCTCCATTACTAAAGCCTGCCATAGCATAGCATTGATCAGTGTTATCGGTGCTCCATTACTATAGCCTGCCATAGCATAGCATTGATCAGTGTTATCGGTGCTCCATTACTATAGCCTGCCATAGCACAGCATTGATCAGTGTTATGGGTGCTCCATTACTACAGCCTGCCATAGCACAGCATTGATCAGTGTTATTGGTGCTCCATTACTACAGCCTGCCATAGCATTGATCCGTGTTATGGGTGCTCCATTACTACAGCCTGCCATAGCATTTATCAGTGTTATGGGTGCTCCATTACTACAGCCTGCCATAGCACAGCATTGATCAGTGTTATTGGTGCTCCATTACTACAGCCTGCCATAGCATTGATCAGTGTTATGGGTGCTCCATTACTACAGTCTGCCATAGCATTGATCAGTGTTATGGGTGCTCCATTACTACAGTCTGCCATAGCACAGCATTGCTTTTTTTTTTTATGGTTCATTTAGTATGGAAGGGGTTAATTTATGTATGTTAAAACTTTTTTTTAGTTTTTTTTATTAGTTAAAAAAAAATAATTTTATTAGAAAAACAACTTGAAGCATGCCTGGACAGCCTGTGGAGGCGCCCTGGTTGGGAAGCGCGGCCCCAGGGGGACTTTAATGAGTGATTGTTTTATTGGAGCAGTGCCGTATTAATGGAGGAATCAGGAGCCCGTGCCAAAAGTTGTTAAATGGGCACTGTCATCAACATTGTTTTTTGATATGTTGTAGTACATATGTACTACAACATATCGCTAATATATTTTCATAATTTTTATTTTTATTAAAACCTTTTAATTAACATTTGAAAACTGGCCACTTGGGGTCTCCCTCCTAGTGGCTGGCTGTAGGCTGGCGTGACGTCACCACTGAATTTGGACCGATGCCAGCCGGGATAGCGGTCCGAATTAATTCAGCCTGCGCTCACTCCCTGCCTGTCAATCAGACAGGTGCGAGCGAGAGCATTGGTTCCCTGGCCACTGGCCGGGAGGCCACTCCTCCCGCACATGCCTCCGCTGCTGCTGCTTCTGCAGGACTCTGCGGCATGTAAGTATGTTTAGGGGAGATATGTTTAGGGGGATCGGGGTTTTTACATGGGGGTTGGGGGAGAGCAGTAGATGTCAGGGCAAGCTGTGAGTTGTAGTGGTGAAACAGCTTGTGGCACCCTGTGTAGATCAACTAAGGGCGGAAGTGGGCACCCCAGCAGGCATCAGTGACATAGTGCCTGCTGGGGAAGTCTACCTGGTTGTGAGCACACTACCAGACAGACAAAAAAGCATTTTTAATGTAGTAAAATTAAAAGCAGGGAGGGGGTTAGGGGTAGATGGGCAATACACAGGGACAGAAAAAGAAAGGATGGTGGGAGCTACTCTTTAGTGGATTAATCCAACCTTTTACTTCCCGTGATCCTCTTGTATTTACGCGTCGTCTCGCTCTTCTAGGTGTCTAATAAAGGTGATCGTGTAGTAGAGTGTCAGCTGGAGACCCACAACCGCAAGATGGTCACCTTCAAGTTTGACCTGGATGGAGACAACCCGGAGGAGATCGCCACCATAATGGTGAGTACCGGAAGATTACGGCGATGGCCTCCCGCCTCTGTACGCCGCAGGGTCCTGACTCCTCCTCTTCTTCCTCAGGTCCAGAACATCTTCATCCTGTCCACAGAGAGAGACTCCTTCGTGGAGCAGGTGAAGGACATCATAGAGAAAGCAGACGAGATGCTGAGCGAGGACGTCAGTGCCGAACCGGAGGGGGAGCAGGAGGCGGAGAGTATGCAGATGAAGGATGACGCCTACTACCCAGAAGGCCAGGTACACCCCCGACACCTTCCACTTCCCATGATGCACTTACATTCGCCATTCAGTGTGTTTGTAGATTTGTCTATATATTAGTTTATTTTATTAAAAATGTAAAGAAAAACATTTGAAAATAAAAATAAATTAAATCTCTATCATTTTATTTGTTAAATATATATTATTTGTTAGATTTATATAATAGATAAAAAATATGTAGAGATAGGTATAAGGATAACTTAAATTAAGTATATATTTGTATATTTTTTATATTAATGTATTTAATTTATTTTTATTCATGTTAAAATAAATTAATATAAATATATCTTTTTTATAATGTAAATATTAAGTGTGCGTGTGTGTGTATATGTAGTTTTATGTTTATAAATATATATTTAATTTATTTCTATTTTCATTGATAATACGATAATAAAAAGTTTTTAATAAAATACATTTTTATATATATTTAAAGTTAAAATAAATGTGTGTGTGTGTGTGTGTATATATTTATATTATTTATTTAATTTATTTATTTTCATTGATAATATGAATAATAAAAATAAATGACATTTTAAATACATTTTTCATGGTCCTTGTGTCTTCTCACGTTTCACAATTGTATTTTATTCTTTCAGAAGATGGAGGGCGAGTTTAGGCATCCGGGTCCGATCTATCTGCCGCAGCGGCCAGGTATGTGTTGCTGTTCACTGTTAGGTCGTCTTCAAACCCCAGTTAACCCCTAGAGGACGCAGGACAGACATGTACGTCCCGTGTCCTCTAGGGGTTATTCATGGTATTTCAACCTGTGTGCCTCCAGCTGCTGCAGAACTACAACTCCCAGCATGCCCGGACAGCCATCGGTTGTCCAGGTCATGCTGGGAGTTGTAGTTTTGCAACAGCTGGAGGCACCCTAGTTGGGAAAACACTGGATTAACCCCTTAATTGATATTCTTTCTCTCCCCAGACCTCGCCCCAAGTCTGACCACGCAGGTCGTTCACTCTGCCGGGCGACGCTTCATCGTGAGCCCCGTGCCCGAGAGCCGCCTGCGGGAGCCCACGTTCTTCAATGCTCCATCACATGACCCGCAGCTCACAGGTGATTGCCATGGGGAGAAGGGACGAGTCCGTTCTGGGTGTATGACGCGGTTTGCAACGTGTTTTGATGTTTCGTTCTTTTTTGCAGTCCCAGCTGCAGCAGTGCCTCATGGTCCCGGGATGAACCTCTCTCACTCCGCTTCCTCCGTCAGCCTGCACAACGCCTTCGCGGAGATGAGACAGGCGCAGCAGGCAGCCGAGGGTCCCAGCACGGCCCCGCCCATCTTCAACCAGACCGGACCCCCCTTCCCGACTTCACTCACCAACCTAGCCGGTTCCTTCTCTGCCGCTCTGTCTGGACTGCCCCCCAACCTCTGTTGCCATCCCCAGCAGCCTGCACTCTGGCGTGCCACAATCGTTGGAGGCGGTGGTGACCGCAGGGATAGGACACCAGAGTAACGCCCCAAGCATGGTGCCTCCCATCACGGCTGTGTCTACCCAGCCACTCCCCGCCGGGACCTTGTCCGGTGTGTCTACCCAGTCGCTCACCTCCGGGACCTTGTCCGGTGTGTCTACCCAGCCGCTTCCCGCCGGGACCTTGTCCGGTGTGTCTACTCAGCCGCTCCCCGCCGGGACCTTGTCCGGTGTGTCTACTCAGCCGCTCCCGCCGGGACCTTGTCCGGGGTGTCTACTCAGCCGCTCCCCGCCGGGACCTTGTCCGGGGTGTCTACTCAGCCTCTCCCCGCTGGGACCTTGTCTGGTGTGTCTACTCAGCCGCTCCCGTTCGGGACCTTGTCCGGTGTGTCTACCCAGCCGCTCCCCGCCGGGACCTTGTCCGGTGTGTCTACCCAGCCGCTCCCCGCCGGGACCTTGTCCGGTGTGTCTACCCAGCCGCTCCCCGCCGGGACCTTGTCCGGTGTGTCTACCCAGCCGCTCCCCCGCCGGGACCTTGTCCGGTGTGTCTACTCAGCTGCTCCCCGCCGGGACCTTGTCCGGTGTGTCTACCCAGCCGCTCCCCGGGACCTTGTCCGGTGTATCCACAGCAGCTCCTCTCCCAGTGTCTTCTTTGCCTGCGTTGCCTCTAGTCACGGTCCCTGTTGCCTCCGGAGCTTTAACGTCTCCCCCTGCTCAGTTAGTTCCTCCTGTCAGCAGCTCCGGATCTCTACAACAGCCAACGCTTACCTCTCCCTCCAATGCCGCAGCAACCATTGGAACCCTGCCGCACACCTCGGTGTCAGCACCGGTCATCCTGAGCACTGGACCGCCAGCGCAAGTTCTGAGCAGCAGCAGCTCCGCTCCGAGGCTTCGTGGAAAGCGCACCAGTCAACGTGCCTCACCCGGAGGGCAGCATGAAGCCAGCCAAGGTCCCTGCGGCAATCAGTACATCCGGCATGACCCTCCCCATATCCGGTCCGCTCACCTATGCCGGAGTGGCAGCAGCAAACCTGACCATGGCCGGCAGTCAACCTCACATCCACGCGGCACATCTTCCCCCTGGCGTTGCACGACGACCCCTGTTGTATCTCAAGCAGCGGGCACACCCCTGTCTTCTCAGGTGCCATTGCCGGAGCTGTACCCGTAGGTCATCAAGTGCAAGACAAGCCTGCCCAACCTACAGCATGTGTTGCCCCAGTCGGCATGGTCCCCGGCCTCACTCACGCTCACTCCATCGAGGCGACGCCGACAGCTTGACCAAGCCCGGGATCGACGACATCAAGACCTTGGAGGAGAAGCTGCGCTCGCTGTTTAGCGAACATGGAAGTGTTGGCGCACCGCACGGTACCACCCCGCAGGAATCCTCCACCGGGGCACAAGATGGCATCCCCTTACCGGGTCCTCCGGCCACCACGGTCTCATCCCAGACCAAGCCTACACCAGCCGCACCGCCTTCAAGTTTGCCTTTGGGAACGTCCGGCGTGCCCATCCTGAGCCAGGGTCTGACCCCTGGACAAGCTGTTACTCCTGTCACGTATTGTGTCGGCACCGGTCGCCACGGCGATGGCAGGAAAAGCCGGGACAACCTCCTTCTAAGCCGCCACTCACTAGGGTGCCGGTAAGTAGTCTTTATGGGGGTCAGCTTGATAGTAGGAAATGTATATAGGTCCTCATGTTCATTGCTTGTTCAGTGTCTGGAGCAGCGTTTCCAACCAAGGTGCTCAGCTGTTGCCAGCTGTTTTAGGAAATGGGGAAAAACCCCAGTGGAGGAAACCTGTAGGGAAACCATGGCTGGAGGATTGTCCATTTCTTGGTCTTAGATCAGTGTTTCCCAACCGGGGGTCATCCAGCTGTTGCAAACCTACATGCTGGGAGTTGTAGTTTGGCAACATCTGGAAACAAACTGGGAAACACTGGTCTAAGACCAAGAAATGGACAATCCTCCAGCCATGGTTTCCCTAGAGGTTTCCTCCACTGTTTTTTTTTTCCTTCTAAGTGCTGGAGGGCTGTCTGGGCATGCTGGGAGTTGTAGTTTTGCAACAGCTGGAGGCACCCTGGTTGGAAAAGTCTGTCCACAAGCTTGTTGACTGTTCTTAATCCCAGTCGGCAGTATTGTGAGCGCAACTCTGAAGTATTAGCTGATTGTGGGTTGTAGTGCAGCCGACACTCCTCTGAACTAACAGGAATGCTTGTTTCTAATCCGCGTCCGGCGGCCGACGCTCTGATCCTATTGGCTGCAGTGCATGATGGGATTAAGTAGAGGGCAATAGGGTGGATGTTGGGTATGATGTGTATGTTGTGCCCCCTCTGATGGCACTGCCTCTCCTCGTCCTGTAGGTGCTCCCGGCCGGGGCAGAGCTCACAGTGGGCAGTCCGCCCGGCGAACCGCTGCCTCCTCTCCCAGGACCTTCACTAACTCAGGTGCCGCATGAACCTCCTTTTCTTCCTTTCCTCCTTACCCATAACCCCCTTGTGCATGTCTTGTCTTCTTCTCAGTCTTATGAGCTCCTCACCCCCTTCATGTCCCGTGTTACTAGTGTGAAAAGCCCACCCCCACTCTCAGGTTAGGGTAGAGGCAGGCAAGTCCTAAACTTGACCCCCAGTGATTCTCATTTCAGTCCCAGCAGCCTCTGGAAGACCTGGATTTCCAATTGAGACGGACGTTGAACCCAGATACCGTCCCCGCGTCCTCCGCACCCAACTGCGTGAGTGTGACGGCCGCCATTCCTGTAATACCTTATACTCATAGCGCCCCGACTGAGGTCACTATTGGCCACTTAACAAAACATAGAGCCACTACCTATGAACAAGGATGTTTCAGCCAATATGGCCACCAGTAGACTTCCTTGCTTATCCAAGACAACCCCTCTATCCATTTTGACCCCTTTTGTCATGACCATTTGTGTATTGTCAGTATAAAGAATAGCGCCCCCCTCTGTGTATTGTCAGTATAAAGAATAGCGACCCCCTCTGTGTGATGTGAAGTATAAAGAATAGCGCCCCCCTCTGTGTATTGTCAGTATAAAGAATAGCGCCCCACTCTGTGTATTGTCAGTATAAAGAATAGCGCCCCACTCTGTGTATTGTCAGTATAAAGAATAGCGCCCCCCTCTGTGTATTGTCAGTATAAAGAATAGCGCCCCCCTCTGTGTATTGTCAGTATAAAGAATAGCGCCCCCCTCTGTGTATTGTCAGTATAAAGAATAGCGCCCCCCTCTGTGTATTGTCAGTATAAAGAATAGCGCCCCCCTATGTGTATTGTCAGTATAAAGAATAGCGCCCCCCTCTGTGTGATGTGAAGTATTACTTGTGCTTTGGCTTTTTGAAATGTGGCGGTATATAAATTCTAATTGTGGGTCTCTTTATATGCAGCCTGTACCCACTTCAGCCCCGACGGGTGTCCCTGCTCCGGCCAGCACCGCCTCACAGCCTCCGACTGAAGGTAAGTACCTGGCAGTAATCAAAGGGCCATACTACTCTTGGGTTATGTTCGGGGATATTTTTGGGGATATTTCTGCTTGGAAAATTTTTGTATGTGATTTTTAGTATTCAATAATGTGTGGTTGCGAACTGTTGAGTACCAGGATTCCATACATATGACCCCTATGCTGCGGCTACAGTAAGTACATCAGCGGCATTTT
Organism: Hyla sarda; assembly: GCF_029499605.1. Lineage (NCBI taxonomy): Eukaryota > Metazoa > Chordata > Amphibia > Anura > Hylidae > Hyla > Hyla sarda. The sequence continues at coordinate 416,267,346 of NC_079192.1, forward strand.
AGAGCGGTGTCTCCTAAACTGCAGTTTCTATGACTTCCTACATTAGCATCATAGAGCACAATGGAAACTCTATGAAGGAGACAGGAGTTACAAAACAGTGAGACATCAATGCTTTATGCGTCCCTGGATTACTGTTAGTTGACTGCTTGGTCTGATCTAGGGAATCTGTCCACCAAAGTAATTTTTATTTTTGACAATATATTTTTTTTAGAAACTTGATAGTAGAGAAAAGAGAAATAACTCGCGGCACTCGATGATTATGCTTCTTTCTTTTATTCCACAAGAGGTATCTTCACATATCGGGAGGGGGTGGTAGTGAAACAGGACGACGAGCGTTCGTTTCGTGGCTACAGGCCGCTTCTGCCGGTCCCTTATTTTTTTTAGGATCAAGAATCAACATAGTACATTTTATTTCTTAAAGTATAGTTCAATTATTTAAATATTACGGTCATAAGCTGAATTTGGGTGTTTGTTTCTTCATCTTCAGGACCTGTAAAACCCAAACCAGAAGCAGAGACGGGGGTCCTTAAGATGGGGCGATTTCAGGTGCGTGTCGAATATTTGCACTCTGTCCTGTGTTGGGCCTCTCCCCCCTAGGCCCGGCCCTCTCCCCTCCCCCTAGGCCCGGCCCTCTCCCCTCCCCCCTAGGCCCGGCCCTCTCCCCTCCCCCCTAGGCCCGGCCCTCTCCCCTCCCCCCTAGGCCCGGCCCTCTCCCCTCCCCCCTAGGCCCGGCCCTCTCCCCTCCCCCCTAGGCCCGGCCCTCTCCCCCTCCCCCCTAGGCCCGGCCCTCTCCCCTCCCCCCTAGGCCCGGCCCTCTCCCCTCCCCCCCTAGGCCCGGCCCTCTCCCCTCCCCCCCTAGGCCCGGCCCTCTCCCCTCCCCCCCTAGGCCCGGCCCTCTCCCCTCCCCCCCTAGGCCCGGCCCTCTCCCCTCCCCCCCTAGGCCCGGCCCTCTCCCCTCCCCCCCTAGGCCCGGCCCTCTCCCCTCCCCCCCTAGGCCCGGCCCTCCCCCCCTAGGCCCGGCCCTCTCCCCTCCCCCCCTAGGCCCGGCCCTCTCCCCTCCCCCCCTAGGCCCGGCCCTCTCCCCTCCCCCCCTAGGCCCGGCCCTCTCCCCTCCCCCCCCTAGGCCCGGCCCCTCTCCCCTCCCCCATAGGCCCGGCCCTCTCCCCTCCCCCCCTAGGCCCGGCCCTCTCCTCTCCCCCCTAGGCCCGGCCCTCTCCCCTCCCCCCCTAGGCCCGGCCCTCTCCCCTCCCCCCCTAGGCCCGGCCCTCTCCCCCCTAGGCCCGGCCCTCTCCTCTCCCCCATAGGCCCGGCCCTCTCCTCTCCCCCATAGGCCCGGCCCTCTCCTCTACCCCCTAGGCCCGGCCCTCTCCTTTCCTCTGCCCTCCCCTCCCCTAGGCCCGGCCCTCTCCTTTCCTCTGCCCTCCCCTCCCCTAGGCCCGGCCCTCTCCTTTCCTCTCCCCTCCCCTCCCCTAGGCCCGGCCCTCTCCCCACATCCTGACCTCTTTCCATTTTCTCCACAGGTCTCTGTTGCAGCAGACGATGTTCTAAAACCCACAGAGGTGCCAAAGCCTTCCCCACAGACGACATCCTCATCCTCCACTTCCTCCTCTTCTTCGTCCATGTCTTGCAGCAGCCCAGAAAGCACCATGGTGAAAACGAAACGCAGCGCAGCCGGTTCATTGGATATTGTGGATGGCGTTGGGCTCCCACACACCCCTGTGCGCAGCTCTTCTCCCAAACAGTCAGTGCAGGTGGGACGGTTCCAAGTGACCCCCTCAACCGCGACTGACCGAGTTGGTCGTTTCTCAGTGTCTCGGGCCCCAGATGAACTTTCACCAGGACACACTGATCCCGAGCCAACTTCTCCAAAGACACAACCGCACCTGAATGGACCTTCTTCCCACCCCGACTCATCGGCCACCATGAGCGACCCACCCAGGGCTACTCAGGATGACAGCCTGGGCAGCCCAGTCATACAGCACGCGTTGGGTTCAAAGGTCAGCCTGCAGAGCCTCAGCAACTCCTTCAACTCCTCATATATGAGCAGCGACAACGAGTCCGATATCGAAGATGAGGAACTGAAGAAGGAGCTACGGAGACTACGAGACAAGTGAGCAAATACTGTGGGGGGGCATCCTGTGTGTTAAAGGGGTACAACATTATTTTCTTTTTTTAATCAACTGGTGCCAGAAAGTTCTACAGATTTGAAGATTATTTCTGTTTAAAAATCTTAAGTACTGGAAGGATTATCAGCTGCTGTATGCTCCACAGGAAGTTCTTTTCTTTTTTCATTTATTTTCTGTCTGACCACAGTGCTCTCTGCTGACACCTCTGTCCATGTCAGGAACTGTCCAGAGCAGGAGAGGTTTTCTATGGGGATTTGCTCCTACTCAAGACAGTTCCTAACATGGACAGAGGTGTCAGCAGAGAGCACTGTGCTCAGACAGAAAGGAAATTCAAAAAGAAAATAATTTATCGTGGAGCATACAGCAGCTAAGTACTGGAAGGATTAAGATTTTTTTCTAAATAGAAGTAATTTGCAAATCTGTTTAACTTTCTGGTACTAGTTTATTTAAAAAATTCACCGGAGTACCCCTACAGGGGTCCATGCAACCCAGGGAAGGCCTGGACAAGGGCTTCTGGGGTCTGTGCAATCCCAGGCTAGGCTTGGTCTAGGCCCTCCCCCCCCCGGGGGACTATGCAATCCCTGGCTAGGCCTGAACTAGAGCCTCGGTGGCCCGTGCAGTCCCTGGCTAGGCCCGGACTAGAGCTTTCGAGGGCCGCGCAGTCCCAGGCTAGGCCCGGACTAAAGGCTTGGGGGGGGGGGGGGGGCTCGCAATCACAGGCTAGACCTGGACTAGGGCCCCTGGTGGACTGTGCAATACCTGTCAAGGCCTGGACTAGAGCCTTGTGGGGCTGTGCAATCCTAGGCTGGGCCTTGACTAGGGCTTTTGGGGGCCATGCAATCCCAGGCCCAGACTAGACACTCCGGGGGCCATGCAATCCCAGGCCAGGCCCAGACTAGAGCCTCCGGGGGGGCCATGTAGTCCCAGACTAGGCTCTGAGTTGAGCCTTGGGTGGGACCTACACTCTCCTCTTTATTTTAATGCAGTGTTCCCCTTTAACTCTTGCAGGACTACGACCCTGCTGGGACTTGTAGTTTTGCATCTGTTGTAGTTTATGACTCCGTCCAGCTCTGCTACATGCGTAACTCTGATCTCTCATCTCCCAGACACCTCAAGGAGATCCAGGATTTGCACAGTCGGCAGAAGAAGGAGATCGAGCTGCTGTACACGGAATTGGGAAAAGTGCCCCCCGCCGTCATCATCCCTCCTGCCGCGCCCCTCTCTGGCCGGCGCAGGAGACCCACCAAGGGCAAAGGCAGTAAATCCAGCAGAGGGAGCCGTAGCCCCCAGCTCTCAGGTACAAGTTGTTCTATGTAAGATGCGTCTACCCCCCCGACCGTCCCTCCTCCTCCTCCTCCTTACACATCATGGCCGCTCTCTACTTGCAGGTGACCTGTCCACGCAGAGCGCTCCGCCCGCCGTTCTTCCTCCTCCGCAGCAGAACCTCCTCCTACCTCCCTGCAGCGCCGCCGATTCGGGACTCCTGAAGCCCTCGCCTTCCAGCGACATCCTCTGCTCCGCCTTCACCAGCGATGCTGCGCTGTCCGCACCCAGCTTATCCGGACAGGGACAAGGTAAAACCTGCGTCAGACACCGGGTGGCGCCGTGTCATATTAGAGGGGGCATATGTACAGCTGAACACTGACATCTCCTGGTGGCTGGTGATACTGCAGCTGGTGCAGAGCTTTAGCAACTCTCCAGTTGGTGCAAAACTACGACTCCCATCATGCCCTGACAGCCTTCGGCTGTCAGGGCATGATGGGAGTCGTAGTTTTGCATCAGGTTGAGGTTAATCGCACAACTTACGACACTTCTCTCGGCACAATTATGGGGGGGGGGGGTAGACTGACCTCGTGTCGCTGTCATGTGACCTGTCTCTGCTGTGTATGTGGTTTCGTTTTCTTTGTGTCTCTGTCCTTCTTGTCTCTTGTTTTATCCCGTTTTCCCATCACAGGCTGGGCCAAGTTTAACTGTGCGTCAGAGCGGGTCTCCTTCAAAGCGGCCGGCAGGAGGACGCGATTTCTCAGTACGCCCTGCTTGGCTCTTTGTGTGTAACTCTTTACTCCTTCCTCCTTGTCTCTCTTCTCTGTCCCCCTCCCTCTGCCACCCGCTCGCATGCCCTCCCGCTCCCTGACGGGTACTGATCTGGCTTTCCACATAGTAGTACGTGGTTACAACGTGACCCCTCTCCCCCCCACCTGCTGCGGAACTACAACTCCCAGCATGCGCTGCCACCTGCGGCCTTCCCTGCTGAAGCAAAACTACAACTCACAGGTTGCAGAATTCTACTTAAAGGGGTATTCCAGGGAAAACCTTTTTTTTTTATATATCAACTGGCTCCAGAAAGTTAAACAGATTTGTAAATTACTTCTATTAAAAAAATCTAAATCCTTTCAATAATTATCAGCTGCTGAAGTTGAGTTATTCTTTTCTGTCTGGCAACAGTGCTCTCTGCTGACATCTCTGCTTGTCTCGGGAACTGCACAGAGTAGAAGAGGTTTGCTATGGGGATTTGCTTCTACTCTTGACAGTTCCCGAGACAGGTGTCGTCAGAGAGCACTTAGACAGAAAAGAACAACTCAACCTCATCAGCTCATAAGTACTGAAAGGATTAAGATTTTTTAATAGTAGTAATTTAGAAATCTGTTCAACTTTCTGGAGCCAGTTGAGATATATATATAAAAAAAGTTTTTTCCTGGATAACCCCTTTTAAGACCTTGTTCACACTGTGCAGATTTGGCCTGCCTTAGCAATTCTGCTGATACAGTCTGCCTCAGACAGGCTTTGCTAGTCAATCGCCGATCCATGCCAATGCAATAGCATGTCAATGATTAGTATAAGCAATCTAATGGTTGCTTATAAAGTTCCCTAGACCATAAAGAATACAATCCCCCCCCCCCCTTTCTTACACATCTTTTTTTCCTATTAAATTTTTTTTTATTAGGGGAGAGGCTCTTTTATAATTTAAAAAAAAATATTTTTATTTTATTTCACACGTTATCACTTGTGTTCACTGTATAATGCAAATAGCATTGTACAGTTTGATCGGCGATGCAGAGACAGGTAAGGGGACCCTCCGTCTTTTTTTTTTTTTTTTTTTGGCTCATCGGACCCCCCGCAATCACGTTGCAGGAGTCCGATGAGTCCCCTGAGTTAACTGGCACAATGGATTTAATACTTTAGACACCGTGATCGGCATTGATCTAGGTGTCTAAAGGGTTAATGGCGTGCTACGGCGAGATCACCGATCCCAGTCATTGGCCGCGAGTGTTCGGCTACTGATCGCAGCCGTAACTCTCCGCTGAGAAGCGAACGCAGCTCCTGGTGCATTAAGTCCCAGACGATGTCGTCATGGTGTTAACACATTCCTAAAACACTAGGGGGAAAAACAAAGAGCTTTTCCGTGTAACAGTTTCACATCTGTAACCTGTGGGACCATAAGTCCCAGCATGCATGCTGGAACTTGTTGTTCTGCAGCAGCTGGAGAGCAGTGGGGTCCTTCTTTTCGTATCCTCTAACCCCGTGTGTTCAGCTGTTGCAAAACTACAACTCCCAGCATGCCCGGACAGCCTTTGGCTGTCCGGGCATGCTGGGAGTTGTAGTTTTGCAACAGCTGGAGGTACACTGGCTGGGAAAACTCTGAAAACCACTGGCTGGGAAATTGCTCTAACCTCATCTACTTGTGCCTCTGGCTGTAAACAGCATAACATAGCCTGTGATGTCATCTAATGGCTTGATGACATCATCATTGCAGTATATATATATATATATATATATATATATATATATATGTGTGTATGTATATATGAGATGAGCTCGGCTGCTGCAGCACCTACATATACGAAATTGGTCTCTTCACTTTCCCTTTGATGATGAAAACTTGTAACAAACCCTCAGCTGTGAGCAGAATCCGGGTCAGGGCTGTCAGAGTCCGGTCTGGATGATTTTTTAGCTGATTGTTCCGGACTGATACATAGTATCAAATTGTCCAGACCGGATACAATTGTAACGAACCCTCAGCTGTGAGAAGGTATCGGGGTCAGGGCAATTGAATCCAGTCTTGTGAGCTGCATAAATCAGTTAATAGTTGATACAATGTATCAGTCCGGAACGTTCAGGTAACAAATTGTCCAGACTGGATACAATGTAACAAACCCTCAGCTGTGAGAAGTATCGGGTCAGGGTAGTTGAATCCAGTCTTTGTATCGAACTATTAACAGATTTATGTAGCTCAAACTACCCTGACCTGATACTTCTCAACAGCTGAGGGTTTGTTACATTGTCTCTAGTATGGACAATTTGTTACCTGAACGTTCCGGACTGATACATTGTATCAACTATGAACAGATTTATACAGATCACAATGTATCAGTCCGGAGCGTTGAGGTAACAATTGTACAGTCGGATCTATTGATTGGATACAATTGTAACAAACCCTCAGCTGTGCGAATGTCAAGGCAATTGAATCCAGTCTGTGAGCTGCATGAATCCGTTTCTAGTTGATACAATGTATCGGTCCAGAATGTTCCGCTCACGAATTTACAGACTTGGATACAACGGAACGTTCTGGGACTGATGAATTGTATCATATGTAAACAGATTGATGCCACTCAGACTGGATTTGATTGCCTTGACAGTTTATAGTTGATACAATGTATCAGTCCGGAAGGTTCCGCTCTCAAATTGTCCAGACTGGATACAATGTAACAAACCCTCAGCTGTGAGAAGTATCGGGTCAGGGTAGTTGAGTCCAGTCTATGAGCTACATAAATCCGTTAGTTTGATACAAAGACTGGATTTAACTACCCTGACCTGATACAGCTGAGGGTTTGTTACATTGTATCAAGTCTGGACAATTTGTTACCTGATCGTCCCGGAGTGATACATCGTGAGCTGCATAAATCTGTTCAGAGTTGATGCAATGTATCAGTCCGGAGCGTTCAGAAAACGATTGTAACAAACCCTCAGCTGTGAGAATGTCAAGGCCATTGAATCCAGTCTGTGAACTGTATGAACCCGTTTATAGTTGATACAATGTATCGGTCCAGAATTGTACAGACTTGGATACAACTGAACGTTCCGGACTGACACATCGTATCAACTAGAAACGGATTCTTGCAGCTCGGACTGGATCCGATTTCCTTGACGGTTTATTCATCGTATCAGTCGGAACGTTCAGTTCTCAGTTGTATCAACTATTGAGATTGAAGCAGCTCACAGACTGGATTCAACTGCCCTGACCCGATACTTCTCACTACTGAGGGTTTGTTACAATCGTATCCAGTCTGGACAATTTGTAACAAACCCTCAGCTTGGAAGTTGCCGAACTACTATTCAACCATTGCGGGAGATCGCGAAGGCGTTTAGGCAATTCTGTACCATGTGGCGCTCTGTCGTGTGGCACCGGCCCTGTTGCAGCAGTCACTCCTCCGTTAACCCTTCCTCCTCCAGCTGACAACTCCCGGACGCCATTGGCCGTTCTCCCGGCTTTGCTCCTACCCTGCAGCTTTGAGTGGGTGTCTGGCCGATGGGACGCGATGTTCTGCTGAATGGCGTCTGCGCTCTGGCTGTTCGCTCCCCCTGTCCGCTCGCTTCATCTTTAATCTCTGATCCCCCTCCCCCTCTGTTTCGGATCACGAGATGCCGTTGCGGTGCTAACACTTTTTCTCTCTCTTTTCTGCTTCAGGGAAGATGGTGAAAAAAGTCTGTCCATGCAACCAGCTGTGTAGTAATTATCCTTTATATCTCTCTATCTGTGTCATGTGACCATCCCAGACCGCCACAGCCGCGCTGAGAACACTATATCACCTGCTTATGCCGGGGCTCTGCGCGATTGTCTCCTGATCATAGGACCCGCGAGTCCAGTATAAATGGAGACATCCAGGAGCTCCCCGGTATAATTACATATATATTTGGTGAAGATGGCGGAATATAGGAGCAGCGCGGCATCAGGGCGGTGTATACATTGTGTATAGTGTATGGTATGGGTGACCCCCCCCCAGGAAAACTATATGTATATCCTCTGATAACCATCATACCAGAGACCAGCAGAATAGTGAGTACAGCTCTGGAGTATAATACAGGATATAACTCAGGATCAGTACAGGAGAAGTAATGTAATGTATGTACACAGTGACCTCACCAGCAGAATAGTGAGTACAGCTCTGGAGTATAATACAGGATATAACTCAGGATCAGTACAGGAGAAGTAATGTAATGTATGTACACAGTGACCTCACCAGCAGAATAGTGAGTACAGCTCTGGAGTATAATACAGGATATAACTCAGGATCAGTACAGGATAAGTAATGTAATGTATGTACACAGTGACCTCACCAGCAGAACAGTGAGTACAGCTCTGGAGTATAATACAGGATATAACTCAGGATCAGTACAGGATAAGTAATATATGTACACAGTGACCTCACCAGCAGAATAGTGAGTGCGGCTCTGGAGTATAGATGGTGCTCAGAGGTGAACATAAAACATGCTTGTAAGGGCAGTAACCTCTATGAAAAGCAGATGTTTATTGATCACTGCATAGAGTTACAGCCTAGAAAGTAAGGCCAGATGGGGGCGCCATAGCTGGCACTAAACATGAGTTTGCACAGTGTATATTGTGTCCTCTGTTACTAATCATGTGGAAGCATTCCCATTAGACCTGACTCCTTGTAGATGTCATCACATACGAGATGTCTCAGGCCACAGGTGACGACACAATGGATGTCCCCCCTCTTCCTCCATCACTTCTGACACCTTCTCTCTTCTGTTGCAGGGACGAGCAGCACAAACACAGTCGCCCCTTCCAATCCTCCGGCCCCCCATTCGAACACTGCTCCTGCCTCCTCCTCCAGCCGCAAGGGAACCTTTACAGACGACCTACACAAACTGGTGGACAACTGGGCCCGTGACGCCATGAACCTGACCGGGAAAAAGAGCAAATCTGCACATGCCAGCTACGAGGTGAGCGGCGGTGGTACGGTATAACCTCTGCGGTGTATTCTGGAGGCTGACGACTGTTCTCTGATCACAGGTTTGTCTTCCTCTTTTTTTTTAGGGACCGGGAATGGCTCGAAAGTTTTCTGCCCCCTGCGTGTCTATGACTCCGTCCCTGGGGGTCCCCGTCTCCATACCTGCGGCTTCCGCCAACTCCTTGGCTCATTACCCTAAAGGAATCTGCCCTCCGCAACAGTTTGGCTTCCAAAGTGCACCGTTCCAAGCCCCATGGAGCGGACCTGGCGTGCCGCCGCCCTCCCAGCCCATTGGCCAGTTTGCCCCGACTGTGACTTCTTCCTTGCAGAACTTTAACATCAGCAGCCTCCAGAAGTCCATCAGTAACCCGCAAGGGTCCAACCTGCGGACTACCTAGCAGGAGGAGAGCTGAGCCATCTTCTGACAAAGTTCTGGTGGAGACCAGGCCCGACTAGAAGCCCCGGAAGGACTTCATATCTCTCACCAGGCCCCTTCCCCACATAGGGATGCGGCTTCATTCCATGTCCCTAAAGGTTGCATATAAAAGGGGGCACGCCCTGCAAGCCGCGCACCATCGGGGTGACGCCAGATTTGGGGCAGCGAGGGGGAAAGTCGAGCCCTGCATTAGCAGGGGAGGGGAGAGCGTCCTCTCTGCGCTACGGTATAGGTCATAAACGCTTACAGATAAAAACAAAGGACTATTAAAGGCTATTGACTGCAGCATTACAATTGTATGGATGAAAGTAAATATATAAATATATATAAGTATATTAAACATTAAAAAAAAAACAAAGTTCGGTGAGGACAATGACTCTGCCATCAGTTATGATGTGGATACACTGTGATATATAATATATTTATGTTGTTGGACAACAGTAGTTAATATGATAATAAAATAGCAGAATGTTCCAGGGTTAGAGACGCCACCGCCCGCTCCCGCCTCCTCATCAGTCACTTTAATAAAAATTAAAAAACACAATTTTTTTTCCTTTTATTTAGATTTAATGTGAATGTAAAATTGTATAAAGTTTAACTTGAACCCCTGCCGGTCCCCCCAATCTTTTTCGCTGTGTATTTTAGTGCCTTGAGACCCTGGAAGTTTCTTTTTTTAAGACTGTTTTGGGGGGATTGTGTACGTAGGTTGGAGGCCGCAGGTGGATATTTTTCATTGTTCTGTTAAGTGGTTTGCGTTGTCGGATGTGTCGTAGGGCTGGAGATGCCGATACTTGGCTGAAGGGGGCGCCATTGTTGCTTGTGATCAAGAGCTTTGGGCTGGAGCTTGGAATAAAGAGGTGGTCAAGGAAGTTAGACGATAGGTGGCGCTGTTCTTGGGGTTTTCACGTTAACCGTCTTTTAAATCTTGTATAAGAGAAGCGTAGGGCCCTGATGCCCGCACCGTCATGTCGTGCTCCCCCATGTATTTCAGATTTTTACTTCTGTGGCAGCATCTTATACTTGAAAAGAGAAAAAAATAAATACCAAGACAAAATAAAACCTCCTTTTTTTCCGCACTTTTGAGAATGAGACGTATAATCTGCAGCAGTATTATTATTACTTCATGTCGAGTTGCACAGTCCATATGTTCCTTTTGGAGTTTACACCTGAGTTGTTGTTTTTGTTGTGTGGCCTAGAAAGTAGGAAGCGGCACCAATCTAGAACTCAGCATTGTGTCTGGTTCATGGTCGGGTTTTCTTTTTGGCGTCTGTAAAGTTGTCGCACAGTTAACTCCACCTTCCGTCTGGTAAAGTAGCAGCTTTTAAAAACAATGAAAGAAAAACTTGATGCAATGTTTTAGGTCACCCTTTAGCTCTGTCTTGAATGCAATGTTCTAGGTCGCTCTTGATGTTGTGTTGTATGTCATCCTTCATGTCTGTTGATGTGATTTTGTAGGTTGGCCTAGAGTCTGTCTTGACATGTTTTAGGTGACTTTTTGGTCTGTCTTGAAGTAATGCTCTAGATCACCCTTTAGGCTTGTCTTGAATGTGGTGTTCTAGGTCGCTCTTGATGTGGTCTTCTAGGTCATTCTTCAGGTGTCAATGCAATGACTGTTGGCCAAACGCTTGTCTTGACTCAGTGTTTTTGATCGATCTTGAGTCTTTCTTGAAGTGATTTTCTAGGTCGCCCTTAAGTCCTTTCTTAAATGTGATGTTTTAGGTCACCTTTGGGTCTGTCTTGATGTGGTGTCCGAGTTCTATCATTGATGCAATTTTCTAGGGTGCTCTTCAGGCCTGTCTTGATTGGATGTTCTAGGTCGGCCTCAGGTTTGTCTTGATTGGATGTTCTAGGTCTAATATTGATGCAGTGTTCTTGGACGCCCTTAGGTTTGTCTTGATGTCATGTTCTTTAGGTCTCCATCAGGGTATGTTCTAGGTCGACATTGGGTCTTTTATTTTGTTGTTCTATGTAACACTTAAGATGTCTGTATTTATTGCATCGGGGAGAAATGTTCTATTATGTTCGTTTCTCTGCCTTCTTTTTATAGGGGTCCTCCACTCTGATGCCAACCCATCAGGTTTCCAGTGGATTCTTCCTGTATAGACAAATGTGGTTTGGCCTAACAGGAGGGGGGGGGGGGGCCCCCTTTTAAGCTGTTTTTGCTATATAGATTCTAAAGTTTGAGAACATTAAGGCGAGTGACTCTTAACCTGCTACTTTGTAGTGAATGTATAATCCTTATCAGGAAAAGGGCTCATTGTACTCACCCACTGTAGTCTTGGAGTATCCCGGCATGTATCGAAGTCAGTTGTATCCAAGTCAGTATCTTCAGCTTCCCCCACTACTAGTCATTATGGTGCAGACACCCTCAGTCTCTTTCCCTGTATGGTTCCTCAGTGAGGTTCTTGAAGTGCTTTGTAAGTAGCGGATCCTCCATTCCACGGGTTGTACGGTGCGAGGTGGCGGGATCGGCTCTGAAAAGGGATTATTATAGGGCGGCAGGTGGATATTTATTATACATTATTTCCTTTTTTTTGCCCCTTTACAGTTTATTAGGTTTGAGATCTTTAGTATTTTTCTTAAAATTTGCGCATGCTTTGGGTTATTTTCCACTGATTTTCTCCATTCTCCCCTCCCCCCTCTCCTTCCTGTGGACACAAATAATAATAAAGTATAAAGCTACTGAGCAAATGTACGCACCCCGACTCACCCCCCCCCCCCCCCCCCGGAGAGGAGACCACAACATTATTTAACACTGAGCAGATATGTATGCCCCCTGTACTATTATTTAACACTGTACCTAATGAAATTGATGAGATTGTGGGATTCCCTGAGCTGTGAATTTTCCCGTTTGCACTTTTTGTCCTGCATCTTTCTGTACAAATTTGCACTTTTTTCTCTTTTTATCGCCTCTGTAGTCTATTACAACTAATAAAGGAGCCTTATTTTATGTCTGTGCGTGATTGTGTTCATGGGTCCCCCCTCTGCTACACCACACCTGGGTGGGGCCCCTATTACGGTACGGTATACTTCACCTGATGCCCGATTCTTCATTATTGCACCAATCACCAACAAAATTGCAGACACATGTAAACGCTGGACTGTGGAAACAAATTCATATAGAACAAAAGTGCCATCCAAAGGATGCGTCCTCCGTCTTTACAACGATGGGGTCCAGAAGACTAGATCGGAACCAGAAGACTATATCGGAACCAGAAGACTAGTCCTTCCATCTGATCGCTGATATCAAGGGCCCGGAATACAGAGCAGGGCCCACATAGGATGTGACCCCCTCACATCCTCTGTGGTCTATTCTTCAGTGGTTTTTGTTAATGTGGGGGTTTTCCTACATACATTATGGTGGTATTTTTTTTACAGGTGCCAGCTGTTGCCAGGCTGAAATTGAAGATGCAAAATCTGGATCATTGTTGCCGGGCAGATGTGGACCTACAGTGGAGCCGGACAGAACTTGGATCTTTCCTGATTGGTGCTCTGAAGGTTTCAGTGGGAACCCCTCTTTATATATACATGTATCTGGAGGTGGCATGCATCCTTTTCTGGCATCGTCATCCCTGTGGATTCAGCTGCCCTCTCTCCCCTCCCCCCTTGTCACGGTCTTTTATGTACGTTGGCAGTCCCCCAACAAATGCTGGGTGGACATGAAGTCATTTCTGGTGGTTATTTAGTTCGAGTTTCAAGTTCTTACTCTACATTTAAATAATTTTTTACTTATTAAAAGATTGTGACCATGTTATTCCAAAATTCTGTTGTCAGTGTGTTTTCTTTTAGATGAGAGGTGGAGATGATTTGGGGGGGCTTGCATTCCCATGTTGTGACAGACATTTACGTATTGTCAGTCTAACACGCAATTCTCTAAAATTTAAAAAGAGGGAGTTCACCTGAACCAGAGCTGTGTGGTGTCTTCTCTGAGGTAAGTCAGGACATAAGGATAGGGAAGGGGAAATAAGGATCGCATGATGTCGGGACAATACGGAGCTACTCGGGGGAATAAGTTCTCTGTTACAATTTGTTGGCAGTGGTGAGAATGATCTCACTACTAGGGTGACGTTCAAATCACCAACTGGGAGCCTGACTTTGGAAGGTTGGAGCGGTTCTATAAAACTCTACAGTGAGAGACCCTGAAAGATCTGGAGGATAGAGGTGGGACGTCTTGTAATAAGACCAAAGCAATGATGATCGAGGAGTTGTGCGACTTAGACCAGCAAAAGGGAGAGGGCCGGGTCGAGGTTCCTGATTGGTGGGATACAAAGAAGCAGGTAGAGTTGCGACTTGCCCTTTACGGTGAACAGCCCATGGATGAGCAGGTAAACTGGGTGGTGGATCATGTGCACGAGCTGGAGAGGGAAAGGTGGATGAGCCAACAGGATGTGGTAGTTCCGGACCTTAGGATAGGAAGGGAAAAACTACCCTATGGAGCATTCCAGGCATTTATAGAGCAATTGGAAGACATTGTCGTTCAAACACTTCTAGGAACTCGTCAGTGTGGGAACTCTATCTGGTGAGTGGGTCCCGATCCTGGTGAGTAAGCTTGCCGCTGAGGACTGTAAAGGAGTGGCTGCCCACCAACTATGGAATAACCCCTGAGGCTCACCAAGTAAAATTCTGTGGCCTCAGAAGAAAGAGACAGCAGTCCTTGGTGGTGTGGACCCATTGCATGAAGCAGTCTGCAGAAGGCTTAATCTTTGGTAACCAGGTAGAGACTATTCATTTGTTATTCAGTTAGTACTGCTGGAGCAGTTTTGAGTCCCGGTTTGGGTTGAAGTAGGTGCATCCAGCAGGAATATCCTGAAGGTTAGAGAGGTCCTAGCGCACGTCAAGATCTGTTCTTGATGATCCCAGGAGTCTTGGTTCTAGCAATGCATCAAGTAGAAACTCTGGAAAAGCCTCCCCTCAAGCATGCTGCTTACAGGGTATGAGAGACCGTGAGAGCAGGGATGAGATTAGAGAGACGCTCGATTTAGGGATCGTCAAAGCATCTCTTCTGCAGTAGTACTTGTACCTAAGAAAAATGGGACGACTAGTTTTTGTGTGGATTACCAATGACCAGACAAACTGCCTACCCCCGATCGATGAATTGTTAGACCGCATTGCCTAAGGCAAGTTCCTCCCCACCTTAAAGGAAAACTGTCAGCAAGTTCACCCACACTAAACCCAATACATTGAGTGAAGAGGAGTCTGTAACTTGCTCACTTAGTCAGTAAAGTGTTTTGTTTTGGCAGAGTTTGCGTCCTCTAAAGTGTCTGCCATCCATCCCGGTTTTGTGCGCAGCAGGCGGGTCCCCCACCGGCAATCTTATTTTGTGTTCTGGAGGCAGGCGCCCGAAGCCCGCCCCCCTTGTTCATATTCATTTTTTTGCTTCTCCACGTCCTAATGACGTGAAGTTATCCACCCCCTTAAGCGCTGCAATCTGTCTTCTGTATGCATGTGCTGTTTTTCAGCGCAGAGTGGTTCTGAGAATGCACACCTATCACATCCTCAGGACGGAGAGCTGGGTAAAATAAACTGCATGTGCTCGGAAGACAGATCGAAGCACTTAGGGGGGCAGATAACTCCACATCGTTAGGACGTGGAGAAGCAAAATACGAATATGCAACAAGGGAGGCGGGCTTCGGGCGCCTGCCTCCGGAACACAAAGTAAGATTGGACCCGCCTGCTGCGCACAAAACCGGGGATGGATGGAGGACACTTCAGAGGACTCAAACTCAGTAGAGTTTTGTTTGGCCAAGTGAGTGTGTTACAGACTCCTGTTCACTCTTACTATAACCCAATGTATTGGGTTTAGTGTGGGTTAACTTGCTGACAGTTTTCCTTTAAATCTCTGCAAGGGGTACTGGCAGATCAGTCTGGACCCGGAGAGTATTCTGAAGTCTGTGTTCTTCGCCCCCTTCGGCCTGTACCAGTTTAAGGAGTTGCCTTTTGAGATTAAGAATGCTCCAGCAAAGTTCCAGCGGATAATAGATATGCTCCTTGATGACCTTCAGGAGTATGCTTGCACATACCTGGATGACATTGCTATCTATAGCAATACCTGGGAGAAACATTAAGACCAGCTGGGTATTGTATTGGACGACGTGCAGGCAGCGGAGCTCACCTTCAGACCTGACAAATGTGTAATTAAAGTGGCGCAGGTCCCATATCTTGGGCGCCAGGTGGATAGTGGTTGCCAGTGTCCAGCGCTGACAAAGATGGAGGCAGTTGCCCACTGGCCCACCCCATTGCCAAGACCCAGGTCCTAGCGTTCTTGGGCACCTCTGGCTATTACAGCAAATTTGTTCCCGAGTACAGCTCCCTAGCGAAGTCCCTGTCTGACCTGACAAAGAAAAATCTGCCTAAACAAGTCTTGTTGTCTCTGGAGTGGGAAGCCGCCTTCTATAAAGCTCAAACACGCTCTTGTAACAAGGGCTGTGGAGTCGTAAGTTAAATGTTCCGACTCCGCAGTGTTTTGTACTTCCGACTCCCCTGTATTAATATGCGAATGTATTTACAAACACAAAGTTGAATCCAAGAAGCTGTTCAACCAACTTTTACTTGCAGAGAGGTAGTTGGGCAGAAGCTGCTGCCATCTCCTTTTTGTGTGCTGATCTGCTGCTGAAGATAGGGCAGTGGGAGGATCCAGGAAGGGGAATTTACTATAAAACATGATTTCCCTAGTAGAATCCCATAGTCATGTTTAAAGTTTAAGCTAACAATCGGAGTTTACAAGTTTTTATAGCCTTAGCTGAATGGCAGCAGTTTTTCCAATGGTTTACAACTTCACCCTTGTATAAGTGAAGGGAATGGAGGGTCAATAGTTCAAGTGTCTCTAGTCCTGCAAAAAAACATATTTACTTAATCCGTTATCAGTGAGTTCTCTGTAACAGCAGAACACAACACTATGGAAAGTATAAGTATTGCCGCTCCTAATTGTGTGTTGCGTGCCATATAGTGAAGCACATGAAAAGCTTCTTCACGGTCACTTGACATGTTCGTTTGGTTACGAGAGGCACTGCATGCATTGGTCTTTATTCTTACAGTAGAGAAGTCATTAATTATAACTTTTTGTGAATTGGGACATTTAAACTTGCTTTTTTTTTTTTTTTTTTATTCCAATCTAAATTTAGTAGGAGTCGGTGCATTGTTTGCCGACTCCGACTCCAGGTACCCAAAATTTAGTCTGACTCCTCGACTCCACAGCACTGCTTGTAACTGCACCCATACCAACTGCACCTGACCCCACCAAACATTGTCGTGTTCACAAAGATGCCTCTGCTTTTGGTTTGGGAGCACTTCTAAGCCGAGTGGGGGACGATGGCTGTGAGCACCTGATCACGTTCATTAGCCGCAAGCTGTTCCCTCGGGAGGTTGGGTATGCAGCCATGGAGAAGAGGTGTTGAGGGCCCAAACCAGAGCCAGCCCAATGTAAATGCTCAGTCCTTCATTGTGCTCACCAACCACAACCCTCTTGTATGGCTTTACCATGTTTTTGGGGACATCAGTTTTTTTAAGAAAAAAACAATGTATACGTTTTTAACTTTTCATTCCATTATGAATAAAGTTACACTTGTTTGATTGAAATTCCATGAAAAAAACTGTGCAAAGTCATAAACCGTATAGTGAAAACCGTATGGAACTGTAAGCACATACGGTTCTGTACGGTTCCCATTGACTTCCATGTTAAAAAAAAACGTATATGTTTCAATACGGTTTTTTACCTGGACTAAAACCCGTGGTAGGCTACGGTTTTGGGTACGGGAAAAAACTAACAAAACGTACAGAATGCAAAATGGACACAACCTGATGCATCTTTTGGCATACGGTTTTCAATGGAGAGCCAATGTATACGGTTTTCAATACGGTTCCGTACGGTTTTCAAATTGAAAACGTATACGGGAACTGTATTGCAAAAACGGGATGTGAACCGGGCCTAAGACTCAAAGCCTTTTTTTTTTTTTTTTTTTTTTTTTACAGCGCTCTGCTTGGCAAGGGGTAAATTATGCAAATATTTCCCAGCTTTGCATTGCACATTTGCAGAATTCGCACTTTATGCACAACCAGTGACAAAAGTGCCTACCAAGTCAGTTTTTGCCAAAAAATCACTCAAGATAAAGGGGATGTTAAAAATTCGCAAAATGTTTGCACAATGCGGTACGTGCGGAATAATATACGCCAAAATGAAGAGAAAAAACGATGATAAATTCTGCTTATAGTCTTCAGCTCGATAGTGAAAATCAGACTTGTAGTGCTAAAAAAAGTCAGTGTAGCCAAAGCCTTAAAGGGGAACTACAGTACTTCACTATTTATCCCCCTTCCACAGGTGGTTGACACTGCCCTGTGCATGGAGCGGTGGTTGCTTCTTGCATTGGGGCACCGAGCAGGAGATAGTGGGGGGGGGGGGGCCTAGTGGTTGAACCCCCCTGATCAGAAACTTATTCCCTATCCTGTGGATAGGACAAAAGAAGTTGAAGTAGTGTAGTGAAAAAAAATTATGCCCTTACCAAAAGGATAGGGGATAAGTTATAGATCGCGGGGGTCCGACTGCTGGGACCCCCCACTATCTCCTGTACGGGGCCCCAGCAGTTCACAAGAAGTGGGCGTACCGACCCCCGCAGAAAGCCGCGGCCGACACACCCCCTCCATGTTTCTCTATGGGATGCATGGAGTGGGCGTGCAGGCCGCCGCTTCCTGCGGGGGTCGGCACTCCCGCTTCCTGTGAACTGCCTGGGCCCCTTACAGGAGATCGCGGTCGGACCCCCAAGATCTATAACTTATCCCCTATCATTTGAATAGGGCATAAGTTTTTATTTTCACTACAGTACTGGAGTTTCCCTTTAGGCTCATGTTCACATGGCGGAATTTCCGTGCGTAATATTGCTGGAAATTCAACCGAAATTTACTGTTTATTGACTTTTACGAGATTCCGCTTTCCTATTCATACAGCAGAATTTCCGACACAGAAAGTTCTGTGTTTAATTTTGCGGAATTCTGCGGCAGAATCCCGTTAAAGTTAATGGGGCATTGAGTTTGAAAACAGAATTCCCCCGTGATTCGGACGGGATTTGTGCAGAATTAAAGATATTCCGGCGCGTGAACATAGCCCTTAAGGTGGAGAATCTTTGCCCGGATTACATGTAAATGTGCAGCATCTTCGTAGTCATAATACACTGCGCTGCGGCAGATCGCTTACTCGCCTTTGAATTGCAGGGACAGAAGATCCTTACCTGACCGTATGTTTCGCTTTCCCAGGGTGATGGCGATAAACGTTTTCCAATGTGTACACTGTAGACGCGATACTGATGTTATATCTGGAAAATAGGAGATTCTATAAAAGTCGAGCAAAACTACACATGAAACAATATTAAATAAATAAAATTAATTAAGTAAATTTAAAAAAGCGTCATAGGTGGTTTAAATAAAAAACAATAAAAATGCTGTTTATTAAACATGAATAAAGTGTCATTATTCCAAACTATTTCAGAAAAACAAACTAGAAGCGTCTTTCACAATTCTGCGCCAGCGAAATCTCAGTTTAGCGCTGAAGCCGAGGTCCCTCAGATGCAGAATTTAGGGACCCGTATGTATAAAATGGTGGCGGATGGCAGGCAGTGAACGGCGTCTGAGTCTGAGGGTTATTTCGGGGGGTCAGGTCTGCGGTGACTGTGCCAGTCATGAGGGTTCCAGCTTCCTCTTCTTCATGTACAGGCCTTGGTTGGGGCGGTACGGGCTTTTACCTTTTAAGTTGTCAAAAAAATAAAAAATAATTAAATTAATCATGTTATAAAAAAAACTAAACGTTGTGTATTATTTTAGATTATTTTTACATTACGTTCTATTAATTCATTCTATCATCTGTAGGTGCAATAGATATGTGTATATATATATATTTTTTTTTTTTTAAATAACAGTATTAGGGAACACTGACGTGCTCTAGATCTGCAGGACCACTGACCATATATTAACCTCTTAAGGACCATGGACGTGTATACATACACGTCGAGCCCGTGTCATACCGCGCGGCCCCCAGCCGATTCCTGTAGCTGGAGGCCGGCGTTAACAGCCGACATGCGACGATCGCCGCGGACGGCTATTAACGCTTTAGATCGCCGCATATATCAACTGGTTCCAGAAAATTACTTCTATTAAAAAAAATCTTTATCCTTCCAGTACTTATGAGCTGCTGAAGTGGAGTTGTTCTTTTCTGTCTAAGTGCTCTCCTGTCTCGGGAACTGTCCAGAGTAGAAGCAAATTCCCATAAGCAAACTTCTTCTACTCTGAGCAGTTCCCGAGACAAGCAGAGATGTCAGCAGAGAGCACTGTTGCCAGACAGGAAACAACAACTCAACTTCAGCAGCTGATAATTATTGGAAGGGTTAAGATTTTTTAATAGAAGTTATTTACAAATCTGTTTAAATTTCTGGAGCCAGTTGATATAAAAAAAAAAAATAATTCTTCCTGGATAACCCCTTTAATAAGGACCAAGGACGTATGAGTACGTCCTTGGTCCCGTTCCCCTGATATAACGCGGGGTCCCGCGGTTACCCCGCATTACATCACGGCGGGCCCGGCGTCATAGTGAAGCCGTGACCCGCCTCTAATAGCGCGCGGCACTGATCGCGGTGCCGCGCGCTATTAACCCTTTAGCCGCACGCTCAAAGCTGAGCCACGCGGCTAAAAGGAGATGCATTGAACAGTGTTAAAGATCAGTAAATGCAATGTTATAGCCCCCTATGGGGGCTATAATATTGCAAAAGAAAAGTGTAAAAAAAAATCATTAACCCTTTGAATTATCCCTCCCCTAATAAAAGTTTGAATCACCCGGCATTTCCAATAATAAAAAAAAAAAAAACTGCGTTAATAAAAACAAAAATAAACATATGTGGTATCGCCGCGTGCGGAAATGTCCGAATTAAAAAAATATACCGCTAATTAAACCGCACAATCAATGGCGTACGCGCAAAAAAATTCCAAAGTCCAAAATAGCTTATTTTTGGTCACTTTTTATATCATGAAAAGATGAATAAAAAGCGATCAAAAAGTCAAATCAATGCAAAAATGGTAGCGACAAAAACTTCAGAACACGGCGCAAAAAATGAACCCTCATAGCGCCCGCAACACGGAAAAATAAAAAAGTTATAGGGGTCAGAAGATGACAATTTTAAACGTATAAAATTCCTGCATGTAGTTATGATTTTTTTCTGAAGTAATACAATATCCAACCTATATAAGTAGGGGATCATTTTAACCGTATGGACCCACAGAATAATGATAAGGTGTCATTGTTACCGAAAAATGTACTACGTAGAAACAGAAGCCCCCAAAAGTTACAAAATGGCTGTATTTTTCAATTTTGTCGCACAATGATTTTTTTTCCCCGTTTCGCCGTAGATTTTTGGGTAAAATGACTGATATCATTACAAAGTAGAATTGGTGGCGCAAAAAATAAGCCGTAATATGGATTTTTAGGTGCAAAATTTAAAGAGTTATAATTTTTTAAAGGTAAGGAGGAAAAAACGAAAGAGCAAAAACGGAAAAACGCCGGGTTAAAGGCGGATTTATAATTTACTTAGTTTCTAATACTGCATATGTTTTATTTTTTTTATTCGTTTTATTGAAAAGTAAAAAAAAAACATCATCATGACAAAAAAAGGAAAGGCAGGAAGAAGTACAGACATAAGAAAATTTACAAAGCATAAAGTGCACAGTGATGGGTGGAGGAACTAAGAATGTCGCACTCCCCGGTCCAGGATAAAACTTCTTTATTGAAGACTAGTCAGCGGGTGTACGGATCAGCATAGCGGGAGAGTCTCCACGGGAAGGATGGTATCCGTTTCGTGTTGCTGAGCACACTTCGTCTGCCGACGCTAAAGCGTCGGCAGACGAAGTGTGCTCAGCACACGAAACGGATACCATCCGTCCCGCGGAGACGCTCCAGCTATGCTGATCCGTACACCCGCTGACTAGTCTTCAATAAAGAAGTTTTATCCTGGACCGGGGAGTGCGACATTCTTAGTTTCACCACACATGATATTTGCCTCACTCTATTAGTGTCAGCACCGCTGCAGGTCCCATATTTGGTTCCCACCCTGTCAGCTTGGTCCGCATGTATCTAGCTACACCTGTGCTCGTTTTGAAGTGCCGGCTACTGCACTCCTTCTGACGAAGGTCAGCGTGCCGAAACGCGCGTTGGAGTGGCGTCATCCTGGCCCCTGCACCTCAATAGTGACCGCCGCCTGGTCCTGTTTGGGTACTGCTCTGTTGCACTGTGTTTTATTGTACTATGCACTTCTCTTTGGGTAGTCTATATGATCACCTAGCATGCAGCACTTTATACTTGTATTGAGATTGTCTACTTTGTATTGAGATAACTTTGCCTTGACCGGTGCTTATGCATATTTAATTAGAAGAGGTCATCAGCATGGTCTGTGCCCCAAAATTAATACTCTGGTGCAGGGTGTCCGGTGATGCCGCATTTTTTTTTATGTATTGTTTCCTCATTATATGTGTGTTTTTTGTTTTTAATGTATACCAATAAATTGCTTGTTTTATGTTTTTCATAAACGACTCCATTGTCCTTTTTCCGGTCTTTTTTGCTTAGTTTAGGAGTCGTATCATTTATTTTGGGCATTATAACTCTTAGGGGGTGTTACAGTAGTGGTCTATAGCATTACACACCTAACGTTATCCCTTTTTTTTTTTTCCTGTCTGGTTTGTTTTTGTTTGCTATAAAGTGCACAGTGCCTACCCCACGAAGAACAGCATAGACTGACATAGAAGAGCAAACGCTCGCAGGCGCCAAAGGAACCTAAAAGTAGGTCCACTGTCTTGTCACATCACAAAACTAGAACACACCCATAAGAGTGAAGGCTAGGTAAAAAATCTATGGGGATAACAAGGAAACCATATTGCTGCCGCCGAGAAACACATTGTACATCAGTGTAGGTACAAAAAACATAGACATACGAGGTACCATCTCAGGGTAACCGCGGGTCCGTCAAACTACGAATGGAAGCCAGAGAGCATTGAGTAGATGTAGAAGAGCACCAGGGACCACACACCTTATCGAAATTGGCCGGACATGTCCTATGTTTGTACATCACTTTAGAGAACGGAATAATGAAATTCACCAATTTCTTCCATTTAGTATATGTGGGGGGTCGGGGGTCAATCCAACGCAAGGCGACCACTTTTCTGGCCAAGAACAAAGATTCCCTGAGAAATGTACGAACGTGATGGGGCCACAACTCCTCATCCAGGATAACAAACAAGGGGGTCGGCCGGGATAGATGGGGCCACCAGAGGATTTAGTAAGTGCAAGAGCTACCCCCAGAAGGATGCCCCATAAGATGCCAGAAATCCGCCCTAGGGGCAGAACATCTATGACATCCGGGCTGGGATTATGTATTAAATGGGAAAACAATTGGGACGACTGACGTGGAAAAGGACTTAGGAGTCTTAGTTCATAGTAAATTTAGCTGTAGTGACCAGTGTCAGGCTGCTGCTGCCAAGGCAAATAAAATCACGGGGGGCATCAATAGGGGCATAGATGCCCATGACAAGGAAATAATTCTACCGCTGTACAAAACATTGGTCAGACCACACATGGAATACTGTGTACAGTACTGGTCAGACCACACATAGAATACTGTGCACAGTACTGGTCAGACCACACATAGAATACTGTGTACAGTACTGGTCAGACCACACATGGAATACTGTGTACAGTACTGGTCAGACCACACATAGAATACTGTGTACAGTACTGGTCAGACCACACATAGAATACTGTGCACAGTACTGGTCAGACCACACATAGAATACTGTGTACAGTACTGGTCAGACCACACATGGAATACTGTGTACAGTACTGGTCAGACCACACATGGAATACTGTGTACAGTACTGGTCAGACCACACATGGAATACTGTGTACAGTACTGATCAGACCATACATAGAATACTGTGTACAGTACTGATCAGACCACACATAGAATACTGTGTACAGTACTGGTCAGACCACACATGGAATACTGTGTACAGTACTGGTCAGACCACACATGGAATACTGTGTACAGTACTGGTCAGACCACACATGGAATACTGTGTACAGAACTGGTCAGACCACACATAGAATACTGTGTACAGTACTGGTCAGACCACACATAGAATACTGTGTACAGTACTGGTCAGACCACACATAGAATACTGTGTACAGTACTGGTCAGACCACACATAGAATACTGTGTACAGTACTGGTCAGACCACACATAGAATACTGTGTACAGTACTGGTCAGACCACACATAGAATACTGTGTACAGTACTGGTCAGACCACACATAGAATACTGTGTACAGTACTGGTCAGACCACACATAGAATACTGTGTACAGTACTGGTCAGACCACACATAGAATACTGTGTACAGTACTGATCAGACCACACATAGAATACTGTGTACAGTACTGATCAGACCACACATAGAATACTGTGTACAGTACTGATCAGACCACACATAGAATACTGTGTACAGTACTGGTCAGACCACACATAGAATACTGTGTACAGTACTGGTCAGACCACACATAGAATACTGTGTACAGTACTGGTCAGACCACACATGGAATACTGTGTACAGTAGACCACACATGGAATACTGTGTACAGTACTGGTCAGACCACACATAGAATACTGTGCACAGTACTGGTCAGACCACACATAGAATACTGTGTACAGTACTGGTCAGACCACACATGGAATACTGTGTACAGTACTGGTCAGACCACACATAGAATACTGTGTACAGTACTGGTCAGACCACACATAGAATACTGTGCACAGTACTGGTCAGACCACACATAGAATACTGTGTACAGTACTGGTCAGACCACACATGGAATACTGTGTACAGTACTGGTCAGACCACACATGGAATACTGTGTACAGTACTGGTCAGACCACACATGGAATACTGTGTACAGTACTGATCAGACCATACATAGAATACTGTGTACAGTACTGATCAGACCACACATGGAATACTGTGTACAGTACTGGTCAGACCACACATAGAATACCGTGTACAGTACTGGTCAGACCACACATGGAATACCGTGTACAGTACTGGTCAGACCGTACATGGAATACTGTGTACAGTACTGGTCAGACCACACATAGAATACTGTGTACAGTACTGATCAGACCACACATAGAATACTGTGTACAGTACTGGTCAGACCACACATAGAATACTGTGTACAGTACTGGTCAGACCACACATAGAATACTGTGTACAGTACTGGTCAGACCACACATAGAATACTGTGTACAGTACTGGTCAGACCACACATAGAATACTGTGTACAGTACTGGTCAGACCACACATAGAATACTGTGTACAGTACTGATCAGACCACACATAGAATACTGTGTACAGTACTGATCAGACCACACATAGAATACTGTGTACAGTACTGATCAGACCACACATAGAATACTGTGTACAGTACTGGTCAGACCACACATAGAATACTGTGTACAGTACTGGTCAGACCACACATAGAATACTGTGTACAGTACTGGTCAGACCACACATAGAATACTGTGTACAGTACTGGTCAGACCACACATAGAATACTGTGTACAGTACTGGTCAGACCACACATAGAATACTGTGTACAATACTGATCAGACCACACATAGAATACTGTGTACAGTACTGGTCAGACCACACATAGAATACTGTGTACAGTACTGATCAGACCACACATGGAATACTGTGTACAGTACTGGTCAGACCACACACAGAATACTGTGTACAGTACTGGTCAGACCACACATAGAATACTGTGTACAGTACTGGTCAGACCACACATGGAATACTGTGTACAGTACTGGTCAGACCACACATGGAATACTGTGTACAGTACTGATCAGACCATACATAGAATACTGTGTACAGTACTGGTCAGACCACACATAGAATACTGTGTACAGTACTGATCAGACCATACATAGAATACTGTGTACAGTACTGGTCAGACCACACATAGAATACTGTGTACAGTACTGGTCAGACCACACATGGAATACTGTGTACAGTACTGGTCAGACCACACATGGAATACTGTGTACAGTACTTGTCAGACCACACATGGAATACTGTGTACAGTACTGGTCAGACCACACATGGAATATTGTGTACAGTACTGGTCAGACCACACATAGAATACTGTGCACAGTACTGGTCAGACCACACATAGAATACTGTGTACAGTACTGGTCAGACCACACATAGAATACTGTGTACAGTACTGGTCAGACCACACATAGAATACTGTGTACAGTACTGGTCAGACCACACATAGAATACTGTGTACAGTACTGGTCAGACCACACATAGAATACTGTGTACAGTACTGGTCAGACCACACATAGAATACTGTGCACAGTACTGGTCAGACCACACATGGACTACTGTGTACAGTACTGGTCAGACCACACATAGAATACTGTGTGCAGTACTGGGCACCAGTATACAAGAAAGATATAGTGGAGCTGGAGAGGGTTCAAAGACGGGCGACAGGGTAATACGGGGAATGGGAGGACTACAGTACCCAGAAAGATTATCAGAATTAGGGATATTTAGTTTAGAAAAAAGAAGGCTTAGGGGCGACCTAATAACTATGTATAAATATATCAGGGGGCAGAAAAGAGATCTCTCCATGACCTATTTATACCCAGGACTGTATCTATAACAAGGGGGCATCCTCTACATCTAGAGGAAAGAAGGTTTCTACACCAGCACAGACAGGGGTTCTTTACTGTAAGAGCAGTGAGACTGTGGAATTCTCTGCCTGAGGAGGTGGTCATGGGAAATTCTGTAAAATAATTTAAAAGGGGTCTGGATGCATTTTTGGAGAATAATAACATCGCTGGTTATGTATACTAGATTTATAGGGACAGAACGTTGATCCAGGGATTTATTCTTATGTCATATTTGGAGTCGGGAAGGAATTTTTACCTCTAGTATGAGGGTTTGTTGCCTCCTTTGGAACAACTCATTAGGGATATGAGACCTCCAGTGCCGTTCAGCAGGGAGAATAGAGTGTGAAATTTTGGCCTGGATGAGGTGAGTGTATAGGATGGAGACCAGACCCCTAGGACCCTGAGAACACAATCAAGGGATATAATACTGCATATGTTTGTGAAGAAGGGCTCAAAGATTTGGGAAAATGTGCGACAGCCATTATGGGGGTAACTTTTGTGTTGCTATTTAATGTCCTCATCTCATTCCCCTTATACTATGAGGGAATGGGCTATATGAGGGGAATGGGCTATATGAAATGAGGGGTACAACTATAAGAAATTCATACAGCCATTCCCCACAATCCCCTGCCTAAATCTGAAGACATTTATCTGATGTGTCTTCCCAGCTTTATCATTCTGCTGCCTACGATGTTCTGTATTTGCAATGCAGCGCCCCCTGCAGGTAATAGCTGATCACAGGAGTGTCCAGCAGATACCTGCTTGTACGCCTGAATACAATCCATCCGTGTCACCTATTTGCTGCTGTCCACTCGTGTTCCCGAGGCTCTGGTTCCACGACATGGTCCTCATTGGTTGCCGCTCACTGTTCGGCCTCTGCGGTGTCTTGCTTCGTGTCATCATCTTGTGATGTCCCAGGGGGGTTGCGGGCCTGGATAAGGAAGATGCAGCCGCTGCCTGCGGGGCTCCCTTTGAGAAGCTGTCAACCTCTACAGAGTCTACTGGGACGTCCCAAAACTCTGGGTCATCTGAAAAAAAGAAAGGTCAAAATCTATAGAACGTGTTTTACTACGCATTGCTGTCTCATTCGGACGCCATTCTGCAAAAATATAAGACCTGTCTATAAAGGGGTACTCCACTGCCCCAGCGTTCGGAACATATTGTTCCGAACGCTAGGTGAGGCCTGTGGGGGTCGTGACGTCACGGCCGAGCCATGCGTAACATCACGCCACGCATTCTCAATGCAAGTCTATGGGAGGGGGCGTGGCGGTGCTACGCCCCCTCCCATAGACTATCATTGAGGGGGCGTGGCCGTGATGTTACGAGGGGCATGAACACTGGGGCAGTGGAGTACATCTTTAAATTTTACAGAATTACAGGCGGAATCCCATTGAACTCAATGGAGCTTTGAATTTCCTCATAATTCCGTGTTTCGAGCACACATAATTTTCGTTAAAATTCGGCAAAACTGCAAAAATGCAGCAGCAAGCTTTGCAGAGCGGAATTATACAGACTATACCCATAAAGTGTTATCAATTGTATTACAGATTGACATCTCCCGTAACATGTATGACCATAGGTGCACAGCGATTCTTCACTCACCTCAAATCGGGACATACCAGACAAGGAAGCCATGTTTTTTTTTTCTGATCCTACGCAACCCAATTGGCAGCACTGGCAATTCTACACTATACTGGGGTCACGGCATATGACTTTATGAACAAATGCAGGTGCCGAATAAAGAAGGAGGGGCTGCCAATAGCAACCAATAAGATTGCTGCTTTTATTTTGGGAAAACTGAACAGTAAGGGAGACGCTACATGTATTGTCTCCATAGCCTCCAGTATCATCCTGATTTATACAGAGGTAAAGCCGGACCCCGTAGTTTCCTGTAGGTGCCACATTACAACTCCATACAACTGGGAACTTGTACAGAGCTGTAAGGGTGCATGTTTTTGCTATACAGTTCCTGTAAAGTTAAAAACCGTACAGAACCGTATAAAGAACCGTATGCATTGACTTAACACTGTAAACCATATGTCAAACGCATCATCCGGTTTAGTCCGTTTTGCATCTTATATGTTCTTATTACCTGTAACAAAATCGTAGTCTACCACGTTTTTTGGTCCGGGTGAAAAACCGTATTAAACCGTATCGTTTTGGGAGTCAATGGGAACCGTACAGAACCGCTGCCCCATTGCCTCCCCCATTCCCGGTTTTATAATTACCTGTTCCCGGGGCCCGCGCTACTTCCGCCTCCTGCGGCGTCCTGTGTTACGCTGTGCACTGCGCAATGACGAGTGACGTCCTCAACACGACATCACCGTCAGTGCGCACAGTGACAGCTCAGGACGCCGCCAGAGCCAGAAGTAGCGCGGACCCCGAGAACAGGTAATTATAAAACCGGGGATGGGGGAGGCAATGGGGCAGCGGCGGTGGTTGGACTAAGGACCGGCAGGGTGAGAGAAGCGGGCGGCGGTGGTGGTTGGACTCAGGAGGACCCCAGGACAGGCAGGGGAGAGAAGCGGGTGGCGGCGGCGGTCTCTGGCACCGCAAAAGCCGCTGCAGTTCATTGATTTAAAGCGCCCGCTTTAAATCAATAATCTGCAGTGGCGTCGCCGGGGATATATAGCCGATAAGTTATACCGGAATATCGGTATAAGTTATCGGCTATCGGCCTTAACCTCAACAGATTATCTGTACCGGTATCGGGCCTAAAAAAAATCGATATCGGTTGATCCCTAGTTTTGAGGAATCCGTTTTTCATCAAAAACCTGATACGGAGTGCTGTCCGGCATGAAAAGGAGGAAGTCACTTCTGGTGACGGAACGCGTGGGGTCCTTTCCTGTGGACATGGGTTAACAGGGTTACCTGCCCCTCTTCTTCCGTCTGTGGCCTGCATATTGTGGTGACTCTGGATATAGCACATCATTATATTCTTTGTTCTACATATTATTTCTTGCAGCACTGCATCATTTACGGTTTACCTTATTTATCATCATTTATTCTGATATTGTATTTTGGTGTGTGCATGACTTTGGTACATCAGTCTATTGTTCAGGCCACAGTATTGGCACAGGTTTGAGGGGGCCCTTACGTGTCTCACCCATGTCCTGTGGTGACCTTCACAGGTCCCACTGTTGTAGTGTGGCTATTTGCAGCCCTTTTTAAATGTTTTTATAGTGTCTTTTTCTGTTATTTGCATTATGTGTCAATAAACTTGTATTTTTGCATCATTTTGTGACTGGGTGTGCATCCATTGTGGCATTCTAGATTTCCTTTGTTTTTCATAGTCTATGGGAGGGGGCGTGACGGCCGTCACGCCCCCTCCCGTAGACTTGCATAGCGGGGGGTGACGTCACACGGGGGTGGAGTCGTGACGTCACACGGCTGTTTGTGAGCTGGAACAGAGGCGTGCAGCTCAAACAGGTGGGTGCCGAATACAAGATTGCGGGGGTCCCCAGCAGCGGGACCCCCCCCGCGGTCAGAGATGTCTCAAGGTTGGAGTACCCCTTTAAATACCAGATCTTGGGCAATGCAAGACGTTATTCAACCGCAACCCCTTCCCTTGTACCAGATTCTATGTTCCATGTAAGAAGGGGTTAACACGGCTCCTGTACACATTAGAGAAAGGTTAGGTGCACCCGATGATTTCACCTTCACTGCTCTTTAACCTACCGGCTGTATTGTGGGCCTCCTGACAGATTTTTGTTTATGTTAGAGATAATCTGCCGTAAGAGGAGTCTGGCAGCGGCCTTTCTCTCCTTTCCCACCTTGGAAACACATGAACACTTGGCCGAGGTGTGTGGAAGGAATTGGGGTGAATAGTTGTCAGCAGAATGACTGCTCTTGAAAGTGTATGGCTGCCTGTCGTGCATGAGGCCCTGAAAATGCATTGTCTATGGTAAGATATGGTGGTTTTTAACACCTTAAAGGGGTACTCCAGTGGGAAACAATTTTTTTTTTCATATCAACTGGCTTGAGAAAGTTATACAGATTTGTATATTACTTCTATATAAAAATCTTAATCCTTCCAGAACTTATCAGCTGCTGTATACTACAGAGGAAGTTGTGTAGTTCTTTCCAGTTCTCTCTGCTGACACTTCTGTCCATGTCAGGAACTGTCCAGAGTGGGAGCAAATCCCCACAGCAAACCTCTCCTGCTCTGGACAGTTCCTGACATAGACAGAGATGTCAGCAGAGAGCACCGTGGTCAGACTGAAAAGATCTACACAACTTTCTGTGGAGCATAAAGCATGATAAGTACTGGAAGGGTTAAGATTTTTTCATAGAAGTAATTTACAAATCTGTTTAACTTTCTGGCACCGGTTGTACCCTGGGGTGAGAAGGAGCAGGACAAAAGGACGGGAGGACGATGTCCTCGTTGAAATGAAAGGCCGAAACGACCTTAGGCAAAAAAGGACGGACCTGGACGGAAAACAACTTTGTCCTGGTGCACAACCAGGAAAGGAGAACGGCAGCAGAGAGCCGCCAGCTCAGACACTCTCCTAATAGAGGTAATGACAATGAGGAACGCCACCTTCCATGAGAGGAGGCAAAGAGGGATGTCCCGGAGAGGTTCAAAGGGAGCGCCCTGTAGTGCACCTAGGACCAAATTTAAGTCCCAAGGGGGAGAAGGGGACCGATAATGAGGGGCAGCGTGTGCCACTCCCTGAAGAAATGTCCGGACGTGAGAATTGGATGCCAGGTGACGCTGAAAGAGAATAGAAAAGGCTGAAACTTGACCCTTAAGGGAGCTGAGAGCCAACCCTTGTTTCAGCCCCGACTGCAAAAAAGAGAGAAGACGGGGAAAGGAAAAAGTGACAGGAGAAAAAGCCTGAGCCTCACACCAACGAAAATAAGACCGCCAGGTACGGTGGTAAATTTTCGCAAAGGAGGGCTTGCAAGCCCTGAGCATGGTGCGAATTACTTGGGAAGAGAAACCGTGAGCCCTTAGAACCGCGGTCTCAACCGCCACACCGTCAAATGCAGCAACGGTAAATTGGGGTGACAAAGGGGACCCTGAGATAAGAGGTCCGGACGAAGGGGTAGGCGCAACGGTACGTCGTCCAGAAGCCTGACCACGTCGGCGTACAACAACCTTCGAGGCCAGTCCGGAGCCACGAGAATGGCTAGAACGGCCTCCGCCTTGAGTTTCCTCAGGACCCATGGAAGGAGAGGAAGGGGAGGGAACAGATAGGGTAGGGCAAACCCGCCCAAGGGATCACCAGGGCATCCAAGGCCAGAGCCAAGGGGTCCCGGGACTTTGACACAAAAAGAGGAACTTTGTGGTTGTGGCGGAACGTAAATAGGTCCCCGTCTGGAGTGCCCCAGACCGGCTGAGAAAATCCGCATCCCAGTTGAGTGCTCCCGGAATGTAAATTGCTGAGATGGCCGGAACCCTGAGTTCCGCCCAGAGGAGAATCTTGGTCACGTCGGCCATCGCCGCTGAGCTGCAAGTGCCGCCCTGGCGATTTATTTACGCCACAGGAGTGGAGTTGTCCGACTGGACACGAACAAGGCGGTCCTGAATAAGGAACTCCCAATGCAGCAGGCAAAGATAGATTGCCCTCAGTTCCAATATGTTGATGGGGAGAAGAGCTTCCCGAGGGGACCAGAGAGCCTGAACCGTCCAGTCCCTGAAAACACCTCCCCAGCCCGACAGACTGGCATCCGTCGTGACAACCTGCCAGTGGAGGGGCAGGAAGGAGCGTCCCTGAAGAAGCAGGGGGGAGCGGAGCCACCAGAGAAGGGACTGACGAGACCGTCGAGAGAGAACGATCTTGTGGCCGAGAGACAGAGGAGACCTGTCCCACCGGGAGAGAATCGCCAGTTGAAGAGGGCGGCAGCGAAACTGGGCAAAGGGCATGACCTCCATGGCTGCCACCATTCGACCCAGGACTTCCATGCAAAGGTGGATGGAGACTGGGGCAGGCTTCCGAAGTGACCAGGCTCCCGACAAGAGAGTCAGGCGCTTGTCCGGAGGAAGACGAATTCGGGCAGAGGCCGTGTCGAATTGGAGCCCCAGGAAAACCAGTGACTGGGTAGGGGAGAGGGTGGACTTGTCTTGATTGACCATGCAACCGAAACGCAAAAATGCCTGGAGGGTGAGACCCACACTCTCCAGATTCTGGGCCCTGGATGGAGCTTTGATGAGGAGATCGTCCAAGTAAGGGATCACTGAGACAACTTGGTAAAGACACCTTGGTAAAGACCCGCGGAGCAGTGGCCAAACCGGAGGGGAGAGTCACAAATTGAAAATGCCCCTCCGGAACTGCAAAGCGGAGGTACTGCTGATGACCGGGGAATATTGGAATGTGAAGGTAGGCATCCTTGATGTCCACCGAGGAAAGAAACTGTCCCTGATCCAGAGACGCCACCACTGAACGGAGGTTGGCTGAGAACGAATGTCGGTTGAGACGCTTGAGGTCCAAGATTGGGCGCACAGAACCGCCTTTTTTGGGGACCACGAAGAGGTTGGACTAAAAACCTTGAAAACGTTCCCTGGAGGGAACCGTGACAATTACTCTCTGGAGAAGGGACTGGAGTGCCCCCCGAAACGCTTTTGCTAGCATGGGGGACCGGGGGGGAAGCGATCCCTTGGAAGGGAGGCAAATTCGATCCTGTATCCGTCGGATACCACGTCCCTGACCCAGGAGTTCTGAACGTGCGTGGTCCAGGCCTCTCGGAAGAGCAAGAGACGACCTCCCACCCGAGAAAAATCTGAGGGTGGGGGCGTATCTTCAGGCCGAGGTAGGTTTGCGGGTGCCCAATTTGGCCGCAAAACGGCCGGAACGTTTATGCGATTTCCAGGAAGGGCGCGTCTGGAAGGAGCGAGCTTTTTTGTCCCGCGAAGGTGCCTGCCTAGACCCTTTATTGGGACCAAAAGTCCGAATGGACCGGAAAGAGGAGGACTTCCTACGGGAAGCAGTGCAAGCCTTATTCTGAGGTAACGAGGAACTCTTCCCGCCCGTCACCTCTGAGATAATCTCATCTAGATGCTTGCCAAAAAGCAGAGAGCCAGCAAAGGGAAGTTCAGTTAGAGACCTTTTGGAGGTGGCGACGGAGGGCTACTAGGTTGCCCATGGTAAAGGCAGCACAGCGGCCCGACTGCATGGAAGCAGAACACAGAAAATCTCCAGCTTTGGAGCATTGGAGAACTAAGTCAGATAATTCCTCCGGGGGGTGGGGGGCATGGGGGGGGAATACCCTGGCAGAGTTGGGAAGACCAGACTGAGAGGGCCTTCGATACCCAGGCAGAAGCGAAAGCAGAAAGCAAGGAGGTACCTGCTACTTCAAAGGCAAATTTTGCCAAGGTTTCCACCTTCTTGTCCGCTGGATCCTTAAACTCAGCCGCATCAGCCAGAGGCAGGGTAGGCGCCTTAGAGAGGCGGGAGACCGGTGAATCCACAGTTGGGGAGGAAGTCCACCAAGCAATGAGGTCCTTGGCGAAGGGATATTGCGCTTAGACCTTCTTAGTTTCCTGAAACTTCTTGTCAGGGTGCCTCCAGGCGGATTCCAGCAAGGCGTCAAATTCAGCGTGAGAACTGAAGATCCTGGGTGCAGGTCGGGCACGATGAAAGAAAACTTCTGGAGCCACGTCCGAAGTTCCTGGGTCCTCAAGGAGTCCCTTATGGCCGAAACCAGTGAGTCCACCGTGTCAGACATATCTGTGCGGTCCTCTGAGTCAGTGGCCGAATCACAAGCCTCATCGACAAGTTCTCCAGGTGAGTGGGAACGAGCGGACGCAGCCCTGGAAGAGGGAGAGACTGACCTGGTACGCTGTTCTGGAGAGCCAGAGCGGCGACCAGGGGAGCGTCCCCTAGGGGAACAAAGCTTGCGGCAAGCAGGGGCAGCGGGGCGATGCCTGTGAGGGGAGCGCCCTTGCCTGCTAGAAGACTCAGGAGTTGAGTCAGATGACGCTCCCCTAGTGCTCTTGCGAGAGCGGTTAGCATAGGGAGAAGGAGAGCGTGCCCCTCTGGAGGGCCAGCGTAGGGAAGACCTCTCCAAGATGGTTACCACAGAACGGGAGACCTGAGCCAAGTCGGAGATAGACTGGGAGAGGGAGGATACCCAGACTGGAGGGATAGCCGAACAGGGTCTGGAAGGGCATCCTGAGTAGAAATTACCGAAGGGTCTGGGGGAGCAGTGGTACAGGCGGAACAAGTGGGTTCAGCAGAATCAGACATTTTTGTGTAACAGCCCTTGCAGGTATAATAGATGACCAGGGTCCCAGTTAACTGCTTAAAGGGAGGAACCAGCCTGGCTTCGGACATAGTAAAATGAAACAGTCTCACCCAAAGCCTGTGTCCCCAACAGGGCAGCTGCCGTGAAGAGAACTCTAATGCAGCTGAGGGAAGGAGTGAGAGAGATAGGGGAGGGGCTGGACCAATGAAGGAGAGGGCCGTGAAAAACAAGAGCACCACTGATTGGCCTTGAAAAAAAAACCCTGTGCGCACATAGCGCTGATAGGAGGCAAATTTGCGCCC
Source organism: Hyla sarda (assembly GCF_029499605.1). Classification (NCBI taxonomy): domain Eukaryota; kingdom Metazoa; phylum Chordata; class Amphibia; order Anura; family Hylidae; genus Hyla; species Hyla sarda. The sequence continues at coordinate 416,302,126 of NC_079192.1, forward strand.
TTAGAAGGATCTCCGCTAGCTGCGGGTGGGCGGAGCCAAGTTCTGACAGTGCCCACGGCCGAAATACATGCGGCCGGATAATGGCGCCCTCTCCCAGCCCCAAGCGCACATGCGAACACATATGTGAATGACAGGGGAAGGGAGAGGGCGAGCACACCGCCGGCAGCCTCACGCTGCCGACAGGGAACTATGGAGGACGCGATACGCGGCCGGTGGAGCCACGCGCCCGGCAAAAGTGAAAGTCTCAGCTGCGGCAGAAGCCGCGCTGCCATGCATGACAGTGAAGCAGCTCTCCCCTCACAGACTTTAAGTTTGTTCCGCACCACTGCTATTGTCCCTTATCCCATGAATAAAGAGACCCCATAAGAGGAGGGAACAAGGTCCCTCAAGCCAGGCCCCCAAGTCCAGGGCAGTGCACCAAGAGTGGGCCAAAACTAGGGGTCTCCAGAGGCTGAAAGTCCGCTACCTGGAAGAAAAAGGGGGAAAAAAAATACTCACCTCAGTCTGAAGAACTTACCTAATGAAGTCTTCAGTCAGCCTTTGTCACCTGTATCATGCCGGGCTGCAACAGCGAGACGAGCAGGGAAGTAGGGGGACCCAGACCCATGAGGTACAACCCCAGGCACTGACCGTTGGCGAGAGGGGGTTGACAGTACATCCACGATGCCTGTGCCCCCTCAATCGCTAATGGGGAAACAGTGAACGCTATGTTCCTGAGTCCCCACCTGAAAACGGAAAAGAAAAGGGAATAAAAAATCTAAACATCCCTAACCTAGAAAAAAAAAATGTGAGACCTGGTCTGGGGAGAACCCAGACCAGCGTCTACCTCCTTAAGACACTAAGCTAAAACGGATTAGCTCTGTTGCTAGGAGGCGGGTATACCCTGCCGGGTGTACCCCTTTAAGGTTGCAGGATGTATATGTAGTTATATTTAGTAAAAGTTGTAAAAAAAAATTTAACCTACATATGTTTGGTATAGTTGTAACTGTATGGACCTACAGAATAAAGATATTGTGTCATTTTTACTGAAAAGTGCAATGTGTAGAAACGGAAGCCCCCAAAAGTTGCAAAATGGCATTTTATTCCCATTTTGCCCACCAAAGGCTATCCGGGCATGCTGGGAGTTGTAGTTTTGCAACAGCTGGAGGCACCCTGTTGGGAAACATTGGTCTTGACAGACAGATAGATAGATAAATAAAATGTAGTAAAAATATAAGTCAAAATCTATCTCATATGCATCTAGACCAGTGCTTCCCAACAAAGGTGCCTCCAGCTGTTGCAAAACTACAACAACTAGCATGCCTGTACAGCCAAAGGAATCAAACCTAAAGCACCCTTTAAATCCCCAGGAGTAATACGGCCTTTTAGGATCAGCATGCCCGGATGGTCCTGGCATGCAGGGAGTTGTAGTTTTGCAACAGCTGAGGGCACCCTGGTTGGAAACATAGATAGATTTAGACATATTTAGATTATATTTTATCTATCTTGACCAGTGCTTCCCAACAAGGGTGCCTCCAGTGTAGCAAAACTACACCTCCCAGCATACCCAAACAGCAAAAGGCATTTCCGTGCATGCTTGAGGTTGTAGTTTTGCAACAGCTGGAGGCACCCTGGTTGGGAAACATTGGTCTTGACAGACAGAAAGATAGATTTAGAAGACTTGAAAGCAATGGCACTGTTTAACATATCACTTGTATTAATCAGACTGGAGGAAACAGGATAGATCACAAGCAGACATTTATTTATCATATGTACAGGATGTTTATGGTGCACATTAAAGGAGCACTCTCAGGGTGGAGCAAAGTGACAGAGCGCAGCCTCACCTGCCAGATACTCATCCAGGGATGCGGAAGCGGCCTGTTCAGATGCCGGCGTGCTGTGACCTATCGGGGGGACTCTTGGGGCATTAGATACTCCTGGAATGAAAGAGAGACAGGGAGGGTTGGTCAGGATTAGGTCATATATGTAACTATAATATTACACAATTACATATCGCTCAGTTCTGCTTATTTGTCTAATTTAAAAAATTGCATGGAATTTTAAAAAAGCGAAAAGATATGCATCGCTGAACCTGCCACACTACCTGAGGATTGGTGTACACTGGTGCACATTAATTAAATTACATTTTTTTGCACAAAAATTATTTTTACGATGATTAAATGCAACTTATCTATATGAGCATACTAAGCCCTCCAAGTGCAAAATACTAAAAATTATGTTAATGCACAGTGCAAAAAAAAAAGGAGATTTTGTTTACTTACCGTAAAATCTCTTTCTCGAAGGATCCATTGGGGGACACAGACCGTGGGTGTATGCTGCTGTCTCTAGGAGGTGTGACACTATGGTAATAAAAAAAAAAGTCGGCTCCTCCCAGCAGGATATACTCGCCTTCAGGCCCTGAGGTAATCAGTTTAAGTTCCAGAGCAATAGGAGAGGACCAACAGGTCAAAGAAAACCCAAACTGTCCGAGAACCAGAAGAAAAAACATAACTGAACACACCCTCGGACAGAGAACCAAAGGAAACCCCAAAAAAGGGCGGGAGCTGTGTCACCCAATGGATCCTTCGAGAAAGAGATTTTACGGTAAGCAAACAAAAATATCCTTTTCTCTATCGGCTCCATTGGGGGACACAGACCGTGGGACGTACCAAAGCCGTCCCTTGGGTGGGCAGATAAGCAGTCAGGCAGACGGCCGATCCACTGCCGCCTGCAACACTTTACGGCCCAGACTAGCATCAGCCGATGCGAAGGTATGAACTCGGTAGAACCTCGAGAAAGTGTGCAAAGACGACCAGGTAGCCGCCTTGCAAATCTGCGAGGCCGAGGCTCTATTCTGGAGAGCACAGGATGCCCCAATAGAACGGGTAGAATGAGCCACAACCCTGAAAGGAGGAATCTTCCCCTTGCAGCGATAGGCTTCCGAAATGGCGGATCGAATCCACCGAGAAATGGTGGCCTTGGAAGCAGACTGTCCCATACGACGACCTTCTGTAAAGGACGAAAAAGGAATCACACTGATGAAACGAAGAAGTGATGGAGAGATAAGACCGAACGGCCCGAACTACATCCAGCTTGTGTAGTAAGCGCTCCTTAGGATGAGAAGGAGCAGGACAGAAAGACGGGAGGACAATGTCCTCATTGAGATGAAAGGCCGAAACCACCTAAGGCAAAAAGGAAGGATCTGGACGGAAAACAACCTTGTCCTGGAGGATCACCAGAAACGGAGAACAGCAGGAGAGAGCTGCCAATTCAGACACCCTCCGGATGGAGGTGATAGCAACAAGAAACGCCACTTTCCAAGAAAGGAGGCGGAGAGAAACCCCTCTAAGGGGCTCAAAGGGTTCATCCTGGAGGGCACTCAGAACCAGATTCAAGTCCCAAGGGGGAGAGGGTGACCGATAAGGAGGAACAGCATGCGCCACTCTTTGAAGGAAGGACCGGACATGAGAATTAGAAGCCAGAGGCTGCTGGAAAAGAATAGCAAGGGACAAAAACTGACCTTTAAGGGAACTGAGAGACAACCCCAGTTCCAATCACGACTGCAAAAAGGAGAGAAGACGGGGAACCTAGAAGGTTACAGGGGATAAGTCCTGAGCTTCTCAACGAAAATAAGACCACCAAATACAGTGGTAAATTCTTGCGGAGGAGGGCTTACGAGCCCTGAGCATGGTGTGAATGACTTGGGAAGAGAACCCGTGGGCCCTCAAAACCGCGGTCTCAACCGCCACGCCGTCAAATGCAGCGACTGTAAATTGGGGTGGCAAGGATGACCCTGAGAGAGAAGGTCCGGACGGAGCGGAAGGTGCAGTGGAGCGTCGTCCAGGAGCCTGACTACATCGGCGTACCATGATCTTCGGGGCCAATCTGGAGCTACCAGAAAGGCGGGGAAGTCCTCTGTTTTGAGCTTCTTCAGAACCCTGGAAAGGAGCGGAAGGGGAGGGAACAGATAGGGTAGGGCAAACCCCGCCCAAGGAATCACTAGGGCATCCACGGCCAGATCCTGAGGGTCCCGGGACCTGGACACAAAAGGAAGGATCTTCCGATTGTGCCGGAACGCGAAGAGGTCCACGTCCGGAAGCCCCAGAGGTCGCAGAGTTGCGCGAAGACCTCTGGATGTAGAGACCACTTGCCGGGGTCGGGTGAGGACCAACTGAGGAAGTCTGCTTCCTAGTTGAGCACCCCCGGAAAGTGAATCGCCGAAATGGCCGGAACCTTGCTTTCCGCCCAGATGAAAATCTTGGTCACCTCGGCCATGGCTGCCGAGCTGCGAGTGCCGCCTTGTCGATTTATGTACGCCACGGCCGTGGCGTTGTCCTACTGGACGCGGACAGGACGGGACTGAAGCCGGGACTCCCAATGAAGAAGACAAAGAAGAATCGCCCGTAATTCCAATATATTTATCGGAAAAAGGTCCTCTCTGGGAGAACAGAGTCCCTGAACCGTCCAATCCCTGAACACGCCACCCCAGCCCGACAGGCTGGCATCCGTTGTAACTACCTGCCAATGAAGGGTTATAATTGACCGCCCTTGGACAAGCAGGGGGGAGCGGAGCCACCAGAGCAGAGACTGACGGACCCTGTGAGGGAGAACAATCTGACGATAAAGGGACAGAGGAGACCTGTCCCACCGAGAGAGAATCGCCAGTTGAAGAGGGCTGTAATGAAACTGGGCAAAGGGTACGGCATCCATAGTTGCCACCATCCAACCCAGGACTTCTATGCAAGTGCGGATGGAGACTGAGACCTGGGTCTGAAGGGAGCGGACCCCCGACAGAAGCGCCAGACGTTTGTCCGGCGGGAGGCAAATTCGGGCAGAGGCCGTGTCGAAGCGAAGCCTCAAGGTTAGGGACTGGGTAGGGGAGAGGACTGACTTGTCCCGGTTGACCATCCACCCGAAGCGATCCAGAGTGTGAAGAGAGACGTCCACATTCTCCAGAGTCTGGGCTCTGGTTGGAGCCTTGATCAGAAGGTTGTCCAGGTAGGGTATCACCAAGACTCCCCTCGACCGTAACAGGCCCATCACTGGCACAAGGATCTTGGTAAAGACCCGAGGAGCCGTGGCCAGGCCAAAGGGGGGGCTACGAATTGAAAATGCCCCTCCGGAACCGCAAAGCGGAGGTACCGATGATGGCCTGGAAATATTGGGACATGGAGGTAGGCATCCTTGATGTCCACCGAGGAAGAAACTCCCCTTGTTCCAGGGACGCCACCACCGAACGGAGAGACTCGATTCGGAAGCGGCGGATAAGAAGATGTCGGTTGAGACGCTTGAGGTCTAGGATTGGTCGCACAGAACCATGCTTCATGGGAACCACAAAAATATTGGAATAGAAACCCCGAAACAGTTCCCCAACAATAACCCCTTGGAAAAGCAGAGACTGAAGAGCCTCTCGAAATTGCTTCGCCAGAAAAGGAGACCGGGGAGCCCGGGATCGAAAAAAGTGATCCCTCGGAAGGGAGGCGAATTCGATTCGATAACCGTTGGACACCACGTCCAAAAGACGACCTCCCACCCGAGAAAAAAAAACGTGAGTGTTGGCTTCATTTCATGCAGAAGTGGATTTGCGGTTGCCTGATTTGGGCGCAAACCGGCCGGACCGGTTTGTGTCCGACTTCCAAGACGGGCGTGTCCGGAACGAGGGAGCCTTCTTGTCCCGCGAAGGGGCATGCGCGGACCCTTTGCTGGAGCCAAAGGTCCGAAAGGACCAAAAGGAAGAGGACTTCCTTTGGGAAGTAGGGCGAGCCTTATTTTGAGGCAACAAAGAACTCTTACCTCCTGTCGCCTCAGAGATAATCTCATCAAGGCGCTTGCCAAAAAGACGGCCACCCGTAAAGGGAAGCTCAGTGAGAGACCTTTTGGAAGCGGCATCCTCATCCCAAGCTTTAAGCCACATAGAGCGGCGGAGAACCGCTAGGTGACCCACAGCAAAGGCAGAACAACGGGCTGACTGCATGGAAGCCGCGCACAAGAAGTCCCCAGCTTTAGAACATTGGAGAGCCAGAGCAGACAGATCCTCTGTGGGGGGATCCCGCTAAGATACCCTGATGGAGCTTTAGGCACCACTCCGACAGAGCCTTGGACACTCATGTCGAGGCGAAGATGGGAAGAAGAGAAGAGCCAGCTGCTTCAGAGGCAAACTTCGCTAAGGATTCTACCTTTTTGTCTGTGGAATCCTTGAAGTCAGCGGCATCTGCCAGTGGCAGTGTAGTCGCCTTAGAGATCCGGGAGAGTGGTGGATCCCCTGAGGGAGGGGAAACCACCATAGTGACAAGGTCTTTGTCAAATGGATAACGTTCTTGAATCGTCTTGATTCCCGGGAACCTCTTGTCTGGATGTTTCCATGCAGATTCCAGAATGGCGTCAAAGTCAGTGTGAGAGCTGTACCTTACAGGTGCTGGCTTAGCACGATGAAAGGATACTCCTGGAGTGGCATCCGAAGATACTGGGTCCTCTAAGTGAAAGGTGTCTCTTATGGCGGTCACCAATGAGTTCACCGTTTCAACTGAATCCGAGCGGTCCTCTGGGTCAGATGCCGGCTCGGAAGCCTTGTCCGCCAGTTCACCAGGAGAAAGTGAACGAGTGGAGGCAGTCCTGGAGGGGGGCGACCCTGACTGGGTACACGGCTCTGGCGTGACAGAGCGGCAACTCCGAGAACGTCCTCTGGAGCAGCGACGTTTGTGCCCAGATGACGGGGGGGCGGGACCCACGAGGGGGACGCCCACGTTTATCTGAAGACTCAATGGAAGAGTCAGACGAGGCACCCCTAGTACGCTTGTGAGAGCATGAAGCATGTGGAGACGAGGAGCGGGCCCTCTCAGAGGCCCTGCGCGGGGTAGACCCCTTCAAGGTGGACACCACCTCCCGGGAGGCCTCAGCCACCGAACGGGAGACTTGGGTCAAGTCAGCCATATACTGGGTCAGGGAAGAAAACCCAGGCTGGTGGAGCGGCTGAATCCACCGGAACCGAAAGGGGATCAGGGGGTACCAGGGGGTCTGGGGGAGCAGTGAAGCAGGCAGGGCAAGTGGGCTCAGTAGAGCCAGGCATCTTGGTATTACAGTGCTTACAGACAAAACAAGTCACTGACATCAGGAACTTTCTCACCCTAGTCTGTGTCCCCTGGCAGCTGCGGTGAGGAGAACTCGGCTCCGTGCAGCTAGAGTGAAAGAAAACAGGCCAGCCAATAGCAGAGAGGGGCATGCCTGAAGCAGAGGCACTAACTAATTGGCCCCTCCTAACTGAAAATTGCGCCCACGGCGCTGATTAGAGGCTACTTCGTGCCTCTGAAGAGCTCCGACAGCCCTGAAGCTGTAATGGCGCCCGCTCCTTGTCCCGAGCACACATGTCAGCCGCATATGCGCTCGGGGGAATAGAGCGGGCGGCCTACACGCCGGCATAGACTGCTGAAGAAGTGAAAGTAAGCCGGCACTCAGAGCGCCCGGCCCTTGTCCCGAGCGCACATGTCAGCCGCATATGCGCTCGGGGGAATAGAGCGGGAGGCCTATACGCCGGCAGAGACTGCCGGAGAAAGAGAAAGTAAGCCGGCGCTCAGAACGCCCGGCTCGTACAAGCGCCGCGGCTGTCAGCCGCTGCGGTCAAAGTAACCACACACACACAGTGAAGTAAAACACAGATTACATGCCCCCTAAAATGCCACTGCTCCCCCAGAATAAAAAGTCCAGCCCCTGTATAAGCCAGCCCTATAACCTGAAAAGGTAGGCCAAAAACAGGGGGTCTCCAGAGATTGCAAGTCCGCACCTAAGGAGAAAAGGGGGAAAGTACTTCAGTCAGAAGAACTTACCTAATGGAGTCTTCAGTGAAGTCTTCAGTCAGCCTTGTCACCTGCATCACGCCTGGCTGCTATGCGCGAGCGAGGCGAGCAGGTAAATAGGGGGACCCGGACCCATGAGGTACCAACCCAGGCGCTGACTGTTGGCGAGGGGGGGGGGGTGAACAGCGCATATACGCAATGTCTGTGCCAAATTGTGCAAAAATGAAATCAATCATAAGGCACATGGCCTTTCAAGCTGGAATATCACCAAAAAAGCGCAAAAACAATGATAAATAACCCTCTAAGCTATATTCATATCTATAAATGAATGTATTAGGAGTATTTGTAGTCACAATTCTTTTCGTCTTAAATGGCACCAGTGATCAGTGATGTCTGCCGCTCTCTTACCCCCTTGTACTGGATCCACGCAAGATGCAAGATCCCGTATTTGCTTTTTCTCCATCTCCTCGCGGAATCGCTGCTGCATCTGCTTTTGCCGCAGTTTGCGCTGATATAAGGCATCCATCTCCGACTGAGCTACCAGACCTTCTGATCCACATTCAGGACTGCAAGTATAAAAAAAATTAACATTTAAAGGGGTGGTCCAGGATAAAAAAAATATATATATATACTTCTTTTTTGCAAAAACAGCACCACTTCTGTCCACATGTTGTCTCTGGTATTGCAGCTCAGCTCCATTGACGTAAATGAGGCTGAACTGCAGTTTTTAAATTATCTAACAAAATTGTAAAATCTCAGAATGTTTTACAATAAAATTATAATAATACACAAAATTACACTTTTGAAATAAGACCTCCTTATTGTCCCTGAATTAAAGGGGTATTCCGGCCATAGACATCTTGTTCCCCGATTGCGGGAGATCTCCGCATTCTATTCCGGGCTTCTGCTCCAGTTTCGGAAACCTCTATGGCCATCACGCCCCCTCCTATAGACATGAATGGAGGGAGAGTAGTGTGACCTCACGCCCCCCACGACCAGACATCTTATCCCCTATCCTTTGGATAGGGGATAAGAGGTTTAAGGCTGGAATACCCTTTTAAGGAGATGTTTTTGATGTTATCATTAGCCTGTGGTCACGTACCTGGGGCCTCTGTGGCTGTTCTCATTGTTAATCTTTGTATAATCCTCTTGATGAAGTTCAGGAGGTGACTGGTCACTGCCGCTGTTGTTTTCCTGGACCGTCAAGTCACGATGAGTCCGGTCTACAGATCTCTGTTCTTCACGGAAACTATTATACCGTGCCTTTTCAAGTGTAGCATCGTAGTCCTTGCGCTTCGTCTGAGCCAAATCCAGCTCCCCCTGAGGCTAAAGAATACAAGGAATAAAGTTATTTTAAGAAGTAATAACATCACTATTTCTGATGAAAAATCATTTCCTACATTAGCGCTTCTCTCCTACACATTTCCGAAAATGATCTTGTGTATGTATGTATGTAATGTAAAACACACAAACACAATTCATTGCACTAAACTGTGATCTGTTGTTTTTATTGGTACCATTTATGTTTAGATGGGACTCTTTGATCTTAATTTATAAAAAAAATTCCTATACATGATATGACCAAAAATCAGCAAATTTTTTTTCTTTCATTTAGACAGGTTACGTTCATTTTTTAAAACATCTGTTTTGTTTTTTACCCTCTGTGGGGTTTTTGTGATATGGTAATCAGTTTTAGCTTAGTGTCTTAAGGAGGTGGACATGGTCTGGAGTTCTCTCCAGGTCAGGTCTTATGTTTTATTATTTTCCTAGTTAGGGATGTGTTAGTTTTTTATTCCCTTTTCTTTCATGTTTTCAGGTGGGGATTCAGGAACTGCGGCTCACTGTTTCCCCATTGCGATTGAGGGGGCAGAGACATTGCGTATATGTGCTGTTAACCCCCTCTCGCCAACGGTCAGCGCCTGGGGTTGTAACTCATGGGTCCGGGTCCCCCTATTTCCCTGCTCGCCTCGCTCGCACATGGTAGCTCATAGAAGACTTCATTAGGTAAGTTCTTCTGACTGAGGTGAGTATATTCCCTTTCTCCTAGGTACAGCCTGGAAACCTCTGGAGACCCTCACTTTTTGCCCACTTTTTTCTCAGGGGCTGGCCTGGACAGGGTTTTTTTTCTATATTTATTGCTGGGGTGAGCAGGAGCATTTTTGGACTGGGGCACAGCTTTATTCAGAGGGCACTATACTTTTCACTTTCCTGAACGATATGTGTGTGTGTGTGTGTGGTGTGTGTGTGTTTCTTTAAGCGGCTGACAGACGCGGCGTTTTTACTATGCGGGCGCATAAAGTGCCGGCTTACTTTCACTTTCGGCAGCAGTCGGCTGCCGGCGGCGTCTTGCTCGCTCGTTTCCCCGCAAGCGCATATGCAAATGACATGTGCGCTGGGGGAGAGGAGCGGGTGTAGGTGCCATTACTGACCTTCTTGTCAGAAGCTGAGGGAGCTATAGCTCCGCCCCCTCTGTTGTCGGGGCTTCTGAGAGGCACAAATTAGCCTCCAATCAGCGCTGTGCGCGAGTTGTGAGAGGCAGGGGCAAATCAGCAGTGCCCCTGCTCCTGGCCTGCCCCTCTTTTGCTATTGGCCGGCATTTCTCCACTAGAACGGAGTTCTCCTCACAGCAGCTGCCCTGGGGTCACAGACTTGGGCTGCACAGACAGCTGGAGCGTTAGTTCATCATTTTGTCTGTAAAAGCTGTATCTCAAAAATGTCTGGTTCTGCTGAACCACTTGTTCTGTCTGCTCCACTGCTCCCCCAGACCCCCCTGCTATTCTACCCCGGTTGTCTACCAGACCCGGTGGGTTCGGCCGCCCCTCCAGCCTGGGTTCTCTCCCTCCCCCAGTCTATATCCGACTTGGCTCAGGTCTCCCGTTATGTGGTGACTTCATTGGAGAGGCCCTCCCGGCCCTCCGGAGGGTCCCACTCTCTTCCTATACTGATGCTCTCAAAGCGTCATGGGGGTGTTTTTCATCTGACTCATCCTCCGAGTCTTCTGGCAGGCACGGGCGCTTCCCTCACAGGCATCACTCCGTTCTCCGCCCTGTAGCAAGCGTCGCTCCCCTAGAGGACGCTCCCATGGTCGCCGCTCTGGCTCTCCAGACCTGCGTACCTGGTCAGTCTCCCCCTCTTCCAGGGCCACCTCACACCTTCCCATTCACCTGGAGAACTTGTGGATGCAGTTTCCGATTCGGCCTCTGATTCAGAAGACCACACGGATATGTCGGACATCGTGCACTCATTGGTCTCGGCCACAAGAGACACCTTCCATCTAGAGGACCCAGGAACTTCGGACGTGGCTCCAGAAGTTTCCTTTAATCGTGCCCAACCTCCAGAGCTGCCTCACCTCGTTCCCATTCTCCCGGAGAACTTGTGGATGAGGTTTCTGATTCGGCCTCCGACTCAGAGGACCACACGGATATGCCTAATGTGGTGTACTCATTGGTTTCGTCCATAAGAGACACCTTCCAGCTAAGGACCCAGGAACTTCGGATGAGGTCCAGAAGTTTCCTCTCATCTTGCCCGACCTCTTTCAGGGCTGCCTCCCCTCGTTCCCATTCACCTGGAGAACTTGCAGATGAGGTTTCTGATTCGGCCTCTGACTTACAGGAATGCACGGATTCCTGATGTGGTGAACTCTTTGGTTTCGGCCATAAGATACACCTTTCATCTAAAGGACCCAGTAACTTCGGACGTGGCTCCAGAAGTCTCCTTTTCTTCGTGGCACCCAAGACCTTCAGTTCTCACGCTGAATTTTACGCCCTGCTGGTATCCGCCTGGAGGCACCCTGACAAGAAGTTTCAGGAAACATAGAAGGTTCAAGCGCAGTATCCCTTCGCCAAGGACCTCATTGCTCGGTGGATCTGCCGGTCTCCCGCCTCTCTAAGGCGCCTACCGAGCCTTTGGCTGATGCGGCTGCCTTCAATATCCAGCCGACATGAAGGTGGAGACTTTGGCAAACTTTGCCTTGAGACAGCTGGATCTTCCTGCTTTTGCTTCGGCCTGGGGGTCAAGGGCCCTTTCAGTATGGTCTCCCAACTCCGCCAGGGTAGCCTTCAAGATCCCTCTGGAGTATTTATTTAATCTAGTTCCATGCGCAGCCACAGTGCTGCCTTTGCCACAAGCTACCTGGTAGCCACCGTCCCTCCATGTGGCTTAAAGCCTGGAATGTGGACGCCGCTTTCAGGAAGTGAGGCGTCGGGCACAAAAGAGTTCTTTATTACCTCTGGATAAGGCTCACAGAACCGCTTTCCGTTGTAAGTCCTCCTTCGGGTTCTGCGGACCATTGGTGCCACCACAGGGTACCAACAAAGGGTCCAGCCGGGCGCCTTCACGGGAAGGGGGCTTCCTCCTTCCGGACCTGTCCCTCCCGGAGGTCGGCTATCCGTTCAGGCCGTTTTGCGGCCCCATCAGGCACCCGTAGGCCTTCCTCGATCTGATGGGTCACCCCCACCCGCCGACCCTTCTCGGGTGGTTGGTCACCTCTAACTCTTCCGGGATGCCTGGACTACGCATATTCATTGTCCCGGTTTTTGAGGTTTATTCCAACCTCTTTGTGGTCCCCAAGAAAGGTGTTTCTGTTCGCCCAATCTTGGTTCTCGAGTATTTCAGCCAGCATCTTCTGCTTCCCATCCCGAATGGAGTCTCTCCGTTCGGTGCTGGCGTCGCTGGTTCATGGGGAATTTTCGTTCCTCGGTGGACATCAAGGATGCATGCCTCCACTTCTCATTGTTCCGGTCATCAGCGGTACCTCCGCTTTGCAGTTCCGGACGGTCATTTTCTATGTGGCTCTCCATTTCGGTCTAACCACTTCTCTACGGACCTTTAACAAAGTCCCGGCGCCTGTGATAGCCCCTTTTACTGACAACAGCTGTTTCCGTGATTTCTTACTTGGACGACCTTCTGATCAGAGTTCCAGCCAGGGCCCAGATCCTGGAGAGTCTTAGTCTCAACCTCCAGACCTTGTCTCTCTTCGGTTGGATGGTCATTCGAGACAAGTCCAACCGCTTTCCTGGGGCTCCAGTTCGACGCGGCCTCTGCCCGCTTTCAACTCTGCCGACCAATCGGCTGACTCTCTTATCAAGAGTCCGATGACTTCGGCACCCTGCTCCAGTTTCCATTCGCTTTTGCATGGACGTCCTGGGTCGGTTAGCGGCGGCCGTGAAATTTGCCCAGTTTCATCACCGACCTCTTCAATTTGTGATTCTCTTACGGTGGGATAGGTCTCCATTGTCACTCGACAGTCTTGTCGGTCCCTTCTATGGTGGCTTCGTTTCTCCCCTGCTTTTTCGGGGGCGCTCCTTCCTGCCCCTCCCTGCCAGTCTGTCGGGCTGGGGAGGTGTTTTCAAGGACCGGCCGGTCTGGGGCCTTGGTCCCTCGAGAAGCCCTTTTCCCCTTCAACATGTTGGGGCCTAGGGCAATCCTTTCTTTGATTGCTTCTTGGGAAATTCCCTTCTGGGCGGAACTCAGGTTTCTGGCCATCTCAGCGCTTTTCATTCCGGGCGTTTCTGGGATTTGGTCTTTCTCAGCCGGTCCTCAGCCGTCCAAGGCGAGTGGTCCCTACATCCAGAGGTGTTTGCAGTGATCTGCAACCTTTGGGGCGCTCCAGGCGTGGACCTCTGCACGTCCCGCAACAACCAAGCGTTCCTCTTTCTTGGTGGGCTTTGCCCTACCTTATCTGTTTATTGGTCGGGTTTTGCCCTACCTTATCTGTTTCCTCCCCTTCCTCTCTTTTCGGGGTCCTGAGGAAACTCACAGCAGAGGGCGTTCCCGCCATTCTCGTGGCCCAGACTGGCCCAGGCGGGCGTGTTACGTCGTCGTGGTCAGGCTCCTGTACTACTTACCTCCGCACCTTCCCTATCGTCCAGACCTCCTATATCAGGTCTCCTGTGCCACCCCTATTTACCGTCTCTGCTTTTGACGGCGTGGCAGTTGAGACAGCGGTTCTTAGGACCCGCGGTTTCTCTTCCAAAGTGGTTCACACCATGCTGAGGGCTCACAAGCCTTCCTCTGCAAAGATTTACCACCATACCTGGAGGTCTTATTTCTATTGGTGTGAAACTCAGCCTTTTTCTCCAGTCGTGGTTGGCTTCGGGCTCCCTTAGGGGTCAAAGGTTCAACCGTTTCCATTCTTTTTCAATGTTCTTTGGCGTTCAATTATCATGTCCGAACCTAGTTCAGGGAGTGGCACAAGCTGCCCCTCCTTATCAGTCCCCTTTTTTCCCTTGGTCTTCGGTGCTCTGCAGGACGCCCCTTTTGACCCTCTCAGGGACATTTCTCTTCACCTTCTTCCCCGGAAGGTGGCGTTCCTTATTGCTCTTACCTCTGTTAGGAGGGTGTAAGAGCTGGTAGCTCTCTCCTGCCGTTCTCCCTTCCTGGTGGTATACCAGAACAAGTTGTTTTCCGTCCAGGTCCGTCCTTCTTACCTGAGATGGTTTTTTACTTTTTCATCTCAAGGAGAACATCGTCCTACCGTCCAGTCTGGCCCCTTCTCATCCCTGGAAGCGTTTGTTCCACAACCTGGTTGTGGTGAGGGCTGTTCGGACTTATCTCTCAGTCACTCTTTCCTTTCGGCTGTGTGACCCCCCTTTTTTTTTTTTCGGAAGGTCGTTGTATAGGACAACCGGCTTCTACGACCACCATTTTTCGGTGGATCTGGTCTGCTCTTTTTGGGAGCTTACCGCTGCAAGGGGAAGATCCCACCCTTCAGGGGTTTGGCTCATTCTACCCGTTTTTCGGGGCATCCTGGGCCCTCCGCTACGTGGCTTCGGCCTTGCAGCTCTGTAAGGCGTCCGCGTGATCATCTTTGTACACTTTCTCAAGGTGCTACCAGATTCATACCTTTGCATCAGTTGATGCTACTCTGGGCTGTAAGATGTTGGAAAGGCGGTGGTCCAACCGTCCACCTGTCTGATTCCTTACCCACCCAGGGGACGGCTTTGGTACATCCCATGGTCTGTGTCCACCAATGGAGCCGATAGAGAAAAGGAGATTTTTTATGATTACCGTAAAATCTCTTTCTCGAAGGATCCATTGGGGGACACAGCTCCCACCCTTTTCTGGTGCTCCTATTCATATATCACTTATCTGTCCGAAAGTGTGTTCAGTTGCCTTTTCTTCTGATTGCTATGTAGTTTTCTCTTGACCTGTCGGTCTGAGACTAAAACTGATTACCTCAGGTGCATGTGGGCGGGTATACCCTGCTGGGAGGAGCCGACTTCTCTTGTTGCCATAGTGTCGAGCCTCCTACTGACAGCAGCATACACCCATGGTCTGTGTCCCCAATGGATCCTTCAAGAAAGAGATTTTACGGTAAGCATAAAAAAATCTCCTTTTTGTTTGCCGAAACGCGTCGGTATGATTTTACCCATTTTTTGTACCCCTATTGGGGAAATTTATCAAAACCTGTCCAGAGGAAAAGTTGCTGAGTTGCCCATAGCAACCAATCAGATCGCTTCTTTCATTTTGCAGAGGCCTTGTTAAAAAGGAAAGAAGCGATCTGATTGGTTGCTATGGGCAACTCAGCAACTTTTCCTCGGGACAGGTTTTGATAAATCTCCCCATTATGTTTTTAATGAAGAAAGAAATAAAGCTTTTGTATTCTACATATATTGATGTCCAGAAGTGCTGAGGACCCTATGCTCTTCAGTGAGTGAAGTTCTGTTCCATAATATTATATACTCACTCACCAATTTTGGAAGCTTATTAACAGCGCGGAGGTATTCTTTGTCCATTATGCAGTTTCCAAGAGCGTTCCCAAAGGACCTGCAACAGTAAATACATAAATGGTTATATAAGAACAATCCCTAGGAGTAATTATTTTTTTTATTTCTTACTTCAGGTTCTGAATAAGAATAAATGAAATAACACAAAGTCTTGATTATGAAAACTTTATTACGAGATTAATGATGTTCTCAGATGTTCCTTACTTCAGAGCCCGCTTCAGCCCGTCCGTTACGGCTTCCTTCCGTGCTTTCTCTAAAGAAAGAGCCTTAGACTTAAGACCCTCGCTGACACCGTAACCAACGTCTTCATGAAAGGAGCCGTCCTAGGAGGGGGTGCAAAAGATGTGAGACTTAAGCTACATGCCACTCACTTCACTCCTGTTACCATTACAGCTGGCCGAAATACACATGCATGTTCGTTTAGCCAATAGCTATCTCTCCTGATCCCTAAATACACACGCATGTTCGTTTAGCCAATAGCTATCTCTCCTGATTCCTAAATACACACGCATGCTTGTTCAGCCAATAGCTATTTCTCCTGATCCCTAAATACACACACATGTTCGTTTAGCCAATAGCTATCTCTCCTGATCCCTAAATACACATGTATGTTCGTTTAGCCAATAGTTATCTCTCCTGATCCCTAAATACACATGCATGCTCATTCAGCCAATAGCTATCTCTCCTGATCCCTAAATACACACGCATGTTCGTTTAGCCAATAGCTATTTCTCCTGATCCCTAAATACACACGCATGTTCGTTTAGCCAATAGCTATCTCTCCTGATCCCTAAATACACATGTATGTTCGTTTAGCCAATAGTTATCTCTCCTGATCCCTAAATACACACGCATGTTCGTTTAGCCAATAGCTATCTCTCCTGATCCCTAAATACACATGTATGTTCGTTTAGCCAATAGTTATCTCTCCTGATCCCTAAATACACATGCATGCTCATTCAGCCAATAGCCATCTCTCCTGATCCCTAAATACACACGCATGTTCGTTTAGCCAATAGCTATCTCTCTTGATCCCTAAATACACATGCATGTTCGTTTAACCAATAGCTATCTCTCCTGATTCCTAAATACACACGCATGCTTGTTAAGCCAATAGCTGTTTCCCGATCCCTCCACACATGGACGCTCATTTGGCTGATAGCTATCAGCTACATAAGCATGTGTTTGTGCAGGGATTAGGAGACATAACTATTGGTCAAACAAGCATGACCATGAAGCACCTCTCATGATCTTGTTAAATTTTATAATCCTCCCCGGTCACTGCCCACATCATGATAAACCAACCCCAGCCTTTATTTTTATTATTAGTTAGTTTTCTACCTTGATATTGCCCTGTATTTTCTCAGTCAGATTCACAGACTGGGAAGTGGAGTTCCCCAGCAGGCGTGACATCATCTGAAGCCATACAGGGGAGAACTTCCTCCCTCACTCTACACACAGCCCAGAGCAGTTCAGTGTGAGATGCGCTGTGATTGGCTAAGTGCACCCCACCCCCTTAATTTTTTTTTTAAACAAAGTAAATTAGAAAGATTTTTTATTTACCATAAGGAGAGCAATAGCAAAAAGGAGATTTTTTAACACTTACCGTAAAATCTCTTTCTCGAAGGATCCATTGGGGGACACAGACCGTGCGGTGTTTGTTGCTGTCTCTAGGAGGTGTGACACTATGGTAACAAAAAAAAGTCAGCTCTTCCCAGCAGGATATACCCGCCTTCAGGCTCTGAGCTAGTCAGTTTAAGTTCCAGAGCAATAGGAGGAGACCAATAGGTCAAAGAAAAACCCAAAAACTGTCCGAGGACCAGAAGAAAAAACATAACTGAACACACCCTCGGACAGAGAACCAAAGGAAAAACCCCAAAAAGGGCGGGAGCTGTGTCCCCCAATGGATCCTTCGAGAAAGAGATTTTACGGTAAGTGTTAAAAAATCTCCTTTTCTCTATCGGCTCCATTGGGGGACACAGACCGTGGGATGTACCAAAGCCGTCCCTTGGGTGGGCAGATAAGTAATCAGGCAGACGGCCGGTCCACTGCCGCCTGCAACACTTTACGGCCCAGACTAGCATCAGCCGATGCGAAAGTATGAACTCGGTAAAAACCTCGAGAAAGTGTGCAAAGACGACCAGGTAGCCGCCTTGCAAATCTGCGAGGCCGAGGCTCTATTCTGGAGAGCCCAGGATGCCCCAACAGAACGTGTGTCGAGAAAGTGTGCAAAGACGACCAGGTAGCCGCCTTGCAAATCTGCGAGTCCGAGGCTCTATTCTGGAGAGCCCAGGATGCCCCAACAGAACGTGTGGAATGAGCCACAACCCTGAAAGGAGGAATCTTCTCCTTACAGCGAAGGCTTCCGAAATGGCGGACCAAATCCACCGAGAAATGGTGGCCCTGGAAGCAGGTTGTCCCCCGCGACGACCTTCCGTAAGAATGAAAAAGGAATCACACTGACGAAACGAAGAAGTGATGGAGAGATAAGACCGAACAGCCCGAACTACGTCCAGCTTGTGTAGTAAGCGCTCCTTAGAATGAGAAGGAACTGGACAAAAGGACGGGAGGACAATGTCCCCATTGAGATGAAAGGCCAAGACCACCTTAGGTAAAAAGGAAGGATCTGGCCGGAAAAAGACCTTGTCCTGGTGGATCACCAGAAACGGAGAACGGCAGGAAAGAGCTGCCAATTCAGACACCCTCTGGATGGAGGTGATAGCCACAAGAAACGCCACTTTCCAAGAAAGGAGGTGGAGAGACACCTCTCTTACGGGTTCAAAGGGTGCACCCTGGAGGGCACTCAGAACCAAATTCAAGTCCCAAGGGGGAGAAGGTGACCAATAAGGAGGAACAGCATGCGCCACTCCTTGCAAGGACCGGACATGAGGATTAGAAGCCAGGGGCCGCTGGAAAAGAACAGTAAGGGCCGAAACCGGACCTTTAAGAGAACTGAGAGAAAACCTAAATTCTTGCGGAGGAGGGCTTACGAGCCTTGAGCATGGTGTGAAAGACTTGGGAAGAGAACCCGCGGGCCCTCAAAACCGCGGTCTCAACCGCTACGCCGCCAAATACAGCAAAAGTAAAATGGGGTGGCAAAGAGGACCCTGAGAGAGTAGATCCGGGCGGGCGGAAGGCGCAGAGGAGCGTCGTCCAGGAGCTTGACTACGTTGGCGTACCACGACCTTCGGGGCCAATCTGGAGCTACCAGAATGGCGGAGACGTCCTCTGCCTTGAGCTTCCTCAGCACCCTGGGAAGGAACGGAAGAGGAGGGAACAGATAAGGTAGGACGAACCCCGCCCAAGGAATCACTTGGGGTCCACGGCCAAAGCCTGAGGGTCCCGGACTTGGACACAAACGGAAGAATTTTCCGATTGTGCCGGAAAGCGAAGAGATCCACGTCCGGAATGGCCCAGAGGCCGCAGAGCTGCGTGAAGACCTCCAGATGAAGAGACCACTCGCCGGGGGCGGGTGAGGACCGACTGAGGAAGTCCGCTACTCAGTAGAGCACTCCCGGAATGTGAATTGATGAAATGGCCGGAACCTTGTTCTCCGCCCAGGTGAGAATCTTGGTCACCTCGGCCATGGCTTCCAAGCTGCGAGTGCCGCTCTGTCGATTTATGTCCGCCACGGCATTGTCCGACTGAACGCAGACAGGACGGGACTGAAGACGTGACTCCCAATGAAGAAGACAAAGAAGAATCGCCCATAATTCCAATATGTTTATCGGAAGAAGGGTCTCCGGAGGAGACCAGAGTCCCTGAACCGTCCAATCCCTGAACAGGTCGCCCCAGCCCGACAGGCTGGCATCCGTTGTAACAACCTGCCAGTGAAGGGGAAGAAAGGAGCGAAGCCACCAGAGCAGAGACTGACGGACCCCGAGAGGGAGAACAATCAGACAATTGAGGGACAGAGGAGACCTGTTCCATCGAGAGAGAATCGCCAGTTGAAGGGGGCGGTAATGAAACTGGGCAAAGGGTACGGCCTCCATAGTTGCCACCATCCGACCCAGGACTTCCATACAAGTGCAGATGGAGACTGATACCTGGGTCCGAAGGGAGCGGACCCCCGCCCGTAGCACCAGACGTTTGTTCGGCGGAAGACAAATTCGGGCAAAGGCCGTGTCGAATCGAAGTCCCAGAAAGGTTAGAGTTAGACTGGGTAGGACGGAGGACTGACTTGTCCCGGTTGACCATCCACCCGAAGCGAATCAGAGTGTGGAGAGTGACGTCCAGATTCTCCAGAGTCTGGGCTCTGGTTGGAGCCTTGATGAGAAGGTCGTCCAGATAGGGTTTCACCGAGATAACCCTCGACCGTAACAAGCCCATCACTGGCGCATGGATCTTTGTAAAGACCCGAGGAGCCGTGGCTAGACCAAAGGGGAGGGCTACGAATTGAAAGTGCCCCTCCGGAACCGCAAGCAGAGGTACCGATGATGGCCCGGAAATATTGGCACATGGAGGTAGGCATCCTTGATGTCCACTGATGAAGGAACTCCACTTGTTCCAGGGACGCCACCACCGAGCGGAGAGATTCCATTCGGAAGTGGCGGATGAGAAGGAGACAGTTGAGACGCTTGAGGTCTAGGATTGGTCGCACAGAACCGTCCTTCTTGGGGACCACAAAAAGATTTGAATAGAAACCCCGAAAACGTTCCCCTGGAGGGACGGGGACGATAATCCCCTGGAGAAGCAGAGACTGGAGAGCCACCCGAAATTGCATCGCCAGGAGGAGAAGACCGGGGGACCCGGGATCGAAAAAAGCAATCCCTCGGAAGGGAGGCGAATTCGATCCGGTAACCGTTGGACACCACATCCCTGACCCAAGGGTCCTGAATGTGTGAGGTCCAGGTGTCTCAGAAAAACAAGAGACGACCTCCCACCCGAAAAGAAACCGCGGGTGGGGGCCTCACTTCATGCAGAAGTGGGTTTGCGGTTGCCCGATTTGGGCGGTTGAAGTCCGACTTCCAAGACAGGCGCGTCCGGAACAAGGGAGCCTTCTTGTCTCGCGAGGGCGCCTGCCCGGACCCTTTACTGGGGCCAGAGGTCCGAAAGGACCGAAAGAAAAGGACTTCCTTTGGGAAGTAGGGCGAGCCTTATTTTGAGGTAACAAGGAACTCTTACCTCCCGTTGCCTCAGAGATAATCTCATCAAGGAGTTTGCCAAAAAGATGGCCGCCCCTAAAGGGAAGCTCAGGGAGAGACCTTTTGGAAGCGGCATCCTCATCCCAAGCTTTAAGCCACATAGAGCGGCGGAGAGCCGCTAGGTGACCCACAGCAAAGGCAGAACAACGGGCTGACTGCATGGAAGCTGCGCACAGAAAAGTCCCCAGCTTTAGCGCATTGGAGAGCCAGAGCAGATAGATCCTCTGGGGGGGATCCCGCTAAGATATCCTGATGGAGCCTTTGGCACCACTCCGACAGGGCCTTGGACACCCATGTCGAGGCGAAGATGGGAAGAAGAGAAGAGCCAGCTGCTTCAGAAGCGAACTTCGCTAAAGATTCTACCTTCTTGTCCACGGGATCCTTGAAGACAGCGGCATCTGCCAGAGGCAGTGTAGTCGCCTTAGAGATCTGGGAGATTGGTGGATCCACAGAGGGAGGGTAAGCCACCTTAGCGACAAAGTCCTTGTCAAATGGATAACGTTCTTGAATTGTCTTGATTCCCGGGAATCTCTTGTCTGGATGTTTCCATGCGGATTCCAGAATGTAATCAAAGTCAGCATGAGAGCTGAACCTTTTAGGTGCTGGCTTAGTAAGATGAAAGGATACTTCTGGATTGATATCCGAAGATCCTGGGTCCTCCAAGTGAAAGGTGTCTCTTATGGCAGTCACCAATGAGTTCACCGTTGCAATTGAGTCCGAGCGGTCCTCTGGATCAGATGCCGGTTCGGAAGCCTCATCAACTAGTTCACCAGGGGAATGTGAATGAGTAGAGGCAGTCCTGGAGGGGGGCGACCCAGACCGGGTACGCGGCTCTGGCGTGGCAGAGCGGCGACTCCGAGAACGTCCTCTGGAGGAGCGACGTTTGTGCCCAGATGATAGGGGGGGGGGGGCGGGACCCGCGAGGGGAACGCTCACGTCTATCTGAAGACTCAATGGAAGAGTCAGACGAGGCACCCCTAGCAAGCTTGTGAGAGCAAGAAGTACGAGGAGACGAAGAGCGGGCCCTCTCAGAGGTCCTGGGCAGGGAAGACCCCTTCAAGGCGGACACCATTTCCCGGGAGGCCTCAGCCACCGAACGGGAGACTTGGGTGAAGTCAGCCATATACTGGGTCAGGGAAGAAACCCAGGCTGGAGGAGCGGCTGAACCCACCGGACCGAAGGGGCATCAGGGGGCACCAGGGGGTCTGGGGGAGCAGGCAGGGCAAGTGGGCTCAGCTGAGCCAGACATCTTGTTATTACAGTGCTTACAGACATAGTAAGTCACTGAGCTTCCAGGTTTCTGTTTAGAGGGAGGAACAGCCATGGGTACGGACATAATGAGGGAAAAAAAGGTTGTACCCCCTGTCAGCTGCAGAGAGGAGAGCTTGCTCCATGCAGCTATAGTGGAGGAACAGGCCAGCCAATAGGAAGAGAGGGGCGTGCCCGAAGCCAGATACTAACTAACTGACCCCTTCATACTGAAATACGTGCCCACGGCACTGATTGGAGGCTTCTTCGGCGCCTCTGAGAGCTCCCAGCCCTGTGGGCGGAGCTATAGACCGGCCTAGAAGAACTGTCATGGCGCGCGCTCCTCATCCCGAGCGCACCTGTTGGTTGCATATGCGCTCGGGGGGGAAGAGCGGGCGGCCTAACGCCGACAGATGATTGCCGGAAAAAGAGAAACTAAGCCGGCGCTAAAGCGCCCGGCTCGTACCAGCGCCGCGGCCGTCAGCCGCGAATAAGGCGCTGCGAAAAAAGTTAAAGTAAAGCCGGCGCTGAGATTGGTTTATTGAGCATGCATGCGTATGGGAGGGATCAGGAAAGATAGATTTCAGCTGAATGAGCGTGCATGAGTATGGCGTGGATTGGGAGGAATAGCTACTGGCCGAGCGGGGATTGAGATATATAACTATTGGCTGAATGAGCATGCATGTATATCGGGGGGGATCAGGAAAGATAGCTGTTAGCTAAATGAACATGCATGTATATGTGGCGGATTGGAAGGTATAGCTACTGGCCTGACGAGCGTGCACGTTACCCGCCAAAAAATGTGCATGTGTATTGGGGAGAGAATTTGAGATAGCTATTGGCCCAACAAGCTTTTGGCTGACAGCTATCTTACACGTATAGCTGACTTCAGCTCTGCTTCTATCTTTACCAATGATAAATATTTCATGCTTAATGTTATCAGCCATGACAACACCTACTCCATATATTTAAAAAGCAAGAAAAAAAAAAAAAAGACAAGAAAAAATAGAATAAAGATTTTACCTTCAACTGGACTTTAACAAAAGCGCAAACTCCGACGTAAAACTTTCCATTATTGAGATCTACAAAATCTGCAGGAGCAAAAAAGACGTAGTAAGAAAAGTATTGGGGGTCCGGTGGATATTTATCTCCAGATACAGATGTCCGGACACTCACCCACGTTCTGCTGCGTTACAGAATGCGACCATCCGTTGTACCCGAACATTTCATTGGCCAAGCTGATCACCCTGTGCCCCTCAATGTAACAAACCTAAAATGAAAGGCAGAGAATACATAGATGAAATGTTACATTTAATGTATCCTATTGAGAGGCTTAACCGCTTGTCCACCAAACCCGCTGATAAAACAAGCAGCAAAGACAAACCTAAGGGTGGACAGAGATGGTGAAGGGGTTAAGGACAGCGAGAACCCCTTTAAACCAGCAATAGCTGCCGATACGCTTTTTTTACATGGGCATTAATAGTTCGAGAGCGAGCTGATTTCTATGAGGGTGTCAGTACTATAATGTTTCCATTCAGTGTATTTCCAGCTGTTGCAAAACTACAACACCCAGCATGCCCGGACAGCCTTTGGCTGTCCGGGCATGCTGGGAGTTGTAGTTTTGCAACAGCTGGAGACACACTGTTTGGAAAACACTGCAGTAGTATACTAGTTTAGCCTCAGTGTAACACTCTGCGCGCCACGATCAATCGCAGCATGCAGAGAGTGAACTGACAAGTGCCAAAATCCGTCAGGGTTCTGATCGGCACACCTGCGACACAATGGCGATGTGCCGATCAGTTACCATGGCAGGTGGGCAGAACTAGAAGATTGCCAATTTGACAGTTCACTAAAGAACCGTAAAAAAATAAATTAAATAGATGTTAAGAGATATTAAGATATTAAATAGAAATAAAATAGAAAAAAAAATATACATATATATATATCACTAAAGAACTAATATAACAAAAATAATGTTTTTACAAAACGTTTTTAAAGGTTAAAAGATATTTAGATATTAAAAAACATATATATTACTAAAGAACTAAAATATAAAAACATGAATGTTTTTAAAAAGAGTTTTTAAATGTTAAGATATTGAGATATTAAATAAATATTAAAAAAATTATATATATCATTAAAGTACTAAAATATAAAAAAAATATATATAAATAAAATAGAAAAAAGTACATACATATATATATATATTTATTTTTATATATATATCACCAGAGAACTAAAAAATAAAATACGGTAAATGTTTAAAAAAAAATTAATAAATTATATGTGTATATATATATATATATATATATATATATACACGGGTATTTATCGGCGTATAACACGCACTTTTTAGGCTAACATTTTTAGCCTAAAGTCTATGTGCGTGTTATACGCCGATACACCCACAGGAAAGGCAGGGGGAGAGAGGCCGTCGCTGCCCGCTTCTCTCCCCCTGCCTTTCCTGGGGTCTAGAGCCCTGCTGCCGGCCCTCCGCTCCCCCTGGCTATCAGCGCCGCTGCCCGTTCTGTCCCCCTGACTATCTGTGCCGGCACCCCATTGCCGGCGCCGATAGCCAGGGGGAGAGAAGCGGCGCCGACAGCCAGGGGGAGAGAAGGGGCAGCGGCACCCATTGCCGGCGCCGCTGCCCCGTTGCCTCCCCCCATCCCCGGTTGCATAATTACCTGTTGCCGGGGTCGGGTCCGCGCTGCTTCAGGCCTCCGGTATGCGTCCCCTGCGTCGTTGCTATGCACTGCACGGCGCACTGACGTCATGCGCCGTGCCGTACAGCGCATAGCAAAGACGCAGGGGACGCACACCGGAGGCCTGAAGCAGCGCGGACCCGACCCTGGCAACAGGTAATTATGCAACCGGGGATGGGGGGAGGCAACGGGGCAGCGGCGTCGGCAATGGGTGCCGCTGCCCCTTCTCTCCCCCTGGCTGTCGGCGCCGCTTCTCTCCCCCTGGCTATCGGCGCCGGCACCGATAGTCAGGGGGACAGAACGGGCAGCGGCACCAATAGCCAGGGGGAGAGAAGGGCCGGCAGCAGGGCTCTAGACCCCAGGAAAGGCAGAGGGAGAGAAGCGGGCAGCGACGGCCTCTCTCCCCCTGCCTTTCCTGGGGGTGTATCGGGGTATACACGCACACACACGCACCCTCATCTTACCATGGATATTTGGGTAAAAAACTTTTTTTACCCAAATATCCTTGGTAACCTGAGGGTGCGTGTTATAGGCCGGTGCGTGGTATACCCCGATAAATACGGTATATATAATGTAAATATATCAGTAAAAAATGTAATTGAATGTTTAAAAATTTTAATAAATATAATTATCATTATTATTTCTTTTTAAACAATGCTTTAATTTTATTTTTAAAATTACAATAAAAATGTAAATCCCCCCCTCCCCTTGCCATTTTTTTGTGCAATAAAGTGTAAATTAGCGATCAACTCCAAAATGAATAAGCTGCTGCCAGACTCCTCTTGCCTCCGATAGAAAAAAAGGATCAGGGCATTAAAATTAAACATCTTCAATCCTTCTCTTACCCATCATGTGTTGGGGGGTGGGGAGGATCGGGAGGCCCCTGTACACATTAGATGGTCGGACGGTACATTAAAAAGCAGCCAACACATGGGTACAGGGGTCTTTAGGTCGTACTTTATGAGGCGGCCATCTTTACCTACCTTCTGTCCCCCTCCCGCCTGCCTGCTGCTGATGTATTCTGGTCCGAGCTTCTGACGCAAAGCGTTCTGTATCGCCTGATATTCCTCCGCACTGTACTTATGCTGCAAAAAGAATAACAATAAAAAATGTTATATATATATATATATATATACTAGCTGAGTACCCGGCGTTGCCCGGTTTTTTCGTTCCTTATCCCTGTTGGGGAGGAAAATAAACAAAGGAGGAATCTTATGACTTCATATCCAGTCCTCATATATTCTTGTGATATCCCAACCTCCTATCCTAACCTCCTATCCTGACCTCCTGTCCTGACCTCCTATACCGTCCTCCTAACCCATCCTCCTATCCTGTCCTTCTATCCCGACCTCCTATCCCGACCTCCTATTCCATCCTCCTATCTTGACCTCCTATTCCGTCCTCCTATCCAGTCCTCATATCCAGTCCTCCTATCTCGACCTCCTATCCCAACCTCCTAACCCGTTCTCCAATCTCGAGCCCCTATCCCGACCTCCTTTCCCATCCTCATATCTCGACCTCCTTTCCCATCCTCCTATCCCGACCTCCTATCCCGTTCCTCCTATCCCGTCCCGTAATATGTGTACCAGGTTTTGAAATATCTCCAGCTGTCCGGAAGTTATGTGAGAACATACATTTCCCATTGATTTGCATGGGACTTTAAACAAAAACCCAGACCCTCACAAATGGGGGTAGTTAAGGGTTAAATTAACTATCCTATATTTTAAGTGGACATATAAGTAACATGTGACCAAGTTTTATCGAAATACCTCCAGCCGTTTGGAAGTTATGCAGTAACATATATTTCCATTGACTTGTATGGGACTTTAAACATAAGCCCCACCCCTGGTAAATGGGGGTGAGTAAGGGTTAAATTGCCTACCATATGTTTGTTGTTGACATATAAGTAACATGTGACCAAGTTTCATGTTAATATCTTTAGCCGTTTGGAAGTTTTTGTGGAACATACATACATACATACATACACATATACATACATACATACATACATACATACACACACGTTGAGTTTTATATATATATATATATATATATATATATATATATATATATATATAGAGATATATATATATATATATATATATATAGAAAATCCAATGGGAAGCGAACAGCGGCACTCCAGCAGTTTCAAGAAGAAGAAAATTCCATTATTCACCCATATGGTGCTACGATTCGACCCAGTCAATGGAGTCTTTATCAAGCATAGGTATGCTTGATAAAGACTCCATTGAGTGGGTCGAAACATAGCACCATATGGGTGAATAAAGGAATTTTCTTCTTCTTGAAACTGCTGGAGTGCCGCTGTTTGCTTCCCATTAGATTTTCTGTCTTTCATATACCTGTGGTCGAGGTTGGAGCTGGCTGAGCACCCGCATTGATAATTTATAGGCTTGAAGCCTTGTCACGGTGCTCCTTCATCATATTATCTACTATATATATATATACACACACACACACATATATACACACTATATAGAGGGTATTGCTGGTGCATATGGCCTGAGCAGTAATGCAGAATCTGCACAGTTTTTCTTTGCACAGTGGCGCCCCCATGGGGTAGATAACTGTAAGTAACCCATTTCAGTGAATAGGACCGTCTGCAATTCCCTGCATAGCGAGGAGCACCACAACAATCATTAAATGGGTGTTCCGGCTTTATACATCTTATCCCCTATCCAAAGGGAACAACTCTTTAGGACATTAGGAGGTAAAACTATAATATCAATGTTTTTTGGCTTATCAGCTTGTGCAAAACTACAACTCCCAGCATGTCCTGGAATTATCGGGACCTGAAGGCAGAGTTTTCTGGGAGTTTTATCTGATACTGTACAGAGTTACATTACATATGGGAAATAATCGTCATTACTTGTCCAAAACACGCGGCTCCTCCGCCGGCCCCTGTCTGCTCCAGCTTCATCCTGTCTCCTGTCTGACCCCTGATCATTGTCGCCACAGCTGGAAAACAGAGACATAAAATACTACAAAGATTTATAGGAACACAAAGAAAAACTGGGAACTTTGAAGGTATAATGTATATATACTGTACTATAGAGAGATATAACGTATTTAATGTATATATAGAATATTATATAGGGAAATAATGAATATATACAGTATTATATAGAAATATAGGGGGATATTTATCAAAATCTGTGCAAAGGAAAAGTTGCCCAGTTGCCCATAGCAACCAATCAGATCGCTGCTTTCATTTTGCAGAGGCCTTGTTAAAAATGAAAGAAGCGATCTGATTGGTCGCTATGGGCAACTGGGCAACTCTTCCCCCATAATGTATTTAATGTGTATGTATAATTTTATATAGGGATATAATTAATATATACAGGGTATATATTATACTGGGGTACAATCAATATATACTGTATAGGGAGTATGATAAAAATAGATAGTTTATATAAGGGTATAATGAATATATACAGTATTATATAGGGGTCTAAAATACATATACTGTATTATATAGAGGTATAATGTACATATACTGTATTATATAGAGGTATAATGTACATATAGTGTATTATATAGAGGTATAATGTACATATAGTGTATTATATAGAGGTATAATGTACATATACTGTATTATATAGAGGTATAATGTACATATACTGTATTATATAGAGGTATAATGTACATATAGTGTATTATATAGAGGTATAATGTACATATAGTGTATTATATAGAGGTATAATGTACATATACTGTATTATATAGAGGTATAATGTACATATAGTGTATTATATAGAGGTATAATGTGCATATACTGTATTATATAGAGGTATAATGTGCATATACTGTATTATATAGAGGTATAATGTACATATAGTGTATTATATAGAGGTATAATGTACATATACTGTATTATATAGAGGTATAATGTACATATAGTGTATTATATAGAGGTATAATGTACATATACTGTATTATATAGAGGTATAATGTACATATACTGTATTATATAGAGGTATAATGTGCATATACTGTATTATATAGAGGTATAATGTGCATATACTGTATTATATAGAGGTATAATGTACATATACTGTATTATATAGAGGTATAATGTACATATACTGTATTATATAGAGGTATAATGTACATATACTGTATTATATAGAGGTATA
Organism: Hyla sarda; assembly: GCF_029499605.1. Classification (NCBI taxonomy): domain Eukaryota; kingdom Metazoa; phylum Chordata; class Amphibia; order Anura; family Hylidae; genus Hyla; species Hyla sarda. Next base: position 416,330,870 of record NC_079192.1, read on the forward strand.
ATGTACATATACTGTATTATATAGAGGTATAATGTGCATATACTGTATTATATAGGGGTATAATGTACATATACTGTATTATATAGAGGTATAATGTACATATACTGTATTATATAGAGGTATAATGTGCATATACTGTATTATATAGAGGTATAATGTGCATATACTGTATTATATAGGGGTATAATGTACATATACAGTATTATATAGAGGTATAATGTACATATAGTGTATTATATAGAGGTATAATGTACATATACAGTATTATATAGAGGTATAATGTACATATACTGTATTATATAGAGGTATAATGTACATATACTGTATTATATAGAAGTATAATGTACATATACTGTATTATATAGAGGTATAATGTGCATATACTGTATTATATAGAGGTATAATGTGCATATACTGTATTATATAGGGGTATAATGTACATATACAGTATTATATAGAGGTATAATGTACATATAGTGTATTATATAGAGGTATAATGTACATATAGTGTATTATATAGAGGTATAATGTACATATAGTGTATTATATAGAGGTATAATGTACATATAGTGTATTATATAGAGGTATAATGTACATATAGTGTATTATATAGAGGTATAATGTACATATACTGTATTATATAGAGGTATAATGTACATATACTGTATTATATAGAGGTATAATGTACATATACTGTATTATATAGAAGTATAATGTACATATACTGTATTATATAGAGGTATAATGTGCATATACTGTATTATATAGAGGTATAATGTACATATACTGTATTATATAGAGGTATAATGTACATATAGTGTATTATATAGAGGTATAATGTATATATACTGTATAATATAGAGGTACAATGTACATATACTGTATTATATAGAGGTATAATGTACATATAGTGTATTATATAGAGGTATAATGTACATATACTGTATTATATAGAGGTACAATGTACATATACTGTATAATATAGAGGTACAATGTACATATACTGTATTATATAGAGGTATAATGTACATATAGTGTATTATATAGAGGTATAATGTGCATATACTGTATTATATAGGGGTATAATGTACATATACTGTATTATATAGAGGTATAATGTACATATACTGTATTATATAGAGGTATAATGTACATATACTGTATTATATAGAGGTATAATGTACATATACTGTATTATATAGAGGTATAATGTACATATACTGTATTATATAGAGGTATAATGTACATATACTGTATTATATAGAGGTATAATGTACATATACTGTATTATATAGAGGTATAATGTACATATACTGTATTATATAGAGGTATAATGTACATATACTGTATTATATAGAGGTATAATGTACATATACTGTATTATATAGAGGTATAATGTGCATATACTGTATTATATAGAGGTATAATGTGCATATACTGTATTATATAGGGGTATAATGTACATATACAGTATTATATAGAGGTATAATGTACATATAGTGTATTATATAGAGGTATAATGTACATATACTGTATTATATAGAGGTATAATGTACATATACTGTATTATATAGAGGTATAATGTACATATACTGTATTATATAGAGGTATAATGTACATATACTGTATTATATAGAGGTATAATGTGCATATACTGTATTATATAGAGGTATAATGTGCATATACTGTATTATATAGGGGTATAATGTACATATACAGTATTATATAGAGGTATAATGTACATATAGTGTATTATATAGAGGTATAATGTACATATAGTGTATTATATAGAGGTATAATGTACATATAGTGTATTATATAGAGGTATAATGTACATATAGTGTATTATATAGAGGTATAATGTACATATACTGTATTATATAGAGGTATAATGTACATATACTGTATTATATAGAGGTATAATGTACATATACTGTATTATATAGAGGTATAATGTACATATAGTGTATTATATAGAGGTAAAATGTACATATAGTGTATTATATAGAGGTATAATGTACATATAGTGTATTATATAGAGGTATAATGTACATATAGTGTATTATATAGAGGTATAATGTACATATAGTGTATTATATAGAGGTATAATGTACATATACTGTATTATATAGAGATATAATGTACATATACTGTATTATATAGAGGTATAATGTGCATATACTGTATTATATAGGGGTATAATGTACATATACTGTATTATATAGGGGTACAATGTACATATACCGTATTATATAGAGGTACAATGTACATATACCGTATTATATAGAGGTACAATGTACATATACTGTATTATATAGAGGTATAATGTACATATACTGTATTATATAGAGGTATAATGTACATATAGTGTATTATATAGAGGTATAATGTACATATACTGTATTATATAGGGGTATAATGTACATATACTGTATTATATAGAGGTATAATGTACATATACTGTATTATATAGAGGTATAATGTACATATACTGTATTATATAGAGGTATAATGTACATATAGTGTATTATATAGAGGTAAAATGTACATATAGTGTATTATATAGAGGTATAATGTACATATAGTGTATTATATAGAGGTATAATGTACATATAGTGTATTATATAGAGGTATAATGTACATATAGTGTATTATATAGAGGTATAATGTACATATACTGTATTATATAGAGATATAATGTACATATACTGTATTATATAGAGGTATAATGTGCATATACTGTATTATATAGGGGTATAATGTACATATACCGTATTATATAGGGGTACAATGTACATATACCGTATTATATAGAGGTACAATGTACATATACCGTATTATATAGAGGTACAATGTACATATACTGTATTATATAGAGGTATAATGTACATATACTGTATTATATAGAGGTATAATGTACATATAGTGTATTATATAGAGGTATAATGTACATATACTGTATTATATAGGGGTATAATGTACATATACTGTATTATATAGAGGTATAATGTACATATACTGTATTATATAGAGGTATAATGTACATATACTGTATTATATAGAGGTATAATGTACATATACTGTATTATATAGAGGTATAATGTGCATATACTGTATTATATAGAGGTATAATGTGCATATACTGTATTATATAGAGGTATAATGTACATATACTGTATTATATAGAGGTATAATGTACATATACTGTATTATATAGAGGTATAATGTGCATATACTGTATTATATAGAGGTATAATGTACATATACTGTATTATATAGAGGTACAATGTACATATACTGTATTATATAGAGGTATAATGTACATATACGGTATTATATAGAGGTATAATGTACATATACTGTATTATATAGGGGTATAATGTACATATACTGTATTATATAGGGGTACAATGTACATATACTGTATTATATAGAGGTACAATGTACATATACTGTATTATATAGAGGTACAATGTACATATACTGTATTATATAGAAGTATAATGTACATATACTGTATTATATAGAGGTATAATGTACATATACAGTATTATATAGAGGTATAATGTACATATACTGTATTATATAGAGGTATAATGTACATATACTGTATTATATAGAGGTATAATGTACATATAGTGTATTATATAGAGGTATAATGTACATATAGTGTATTATATAGAGGTCTAATGTACATATACTGTATTATATAGAGGTATAATGTACATATAGTGTATTATATAGAGGTATAATGTACATATACTGTATTATATAGAGGTACAATGTACATATACTGTATTATATAGAGGTACAATGTACATATACTGTATTATATAGAGGTATAATGTACATATACTGTATTATATAGAGGTATAATGTACATATACTGTATTATATAGAGGTACAATGTACATATACTGTATTATATAGAGGTATAATGTGCATATACTGTATTATATAGAGGTATAATGTACATATACTGTATTATATAGGGGTATAATGTGCATCTACTGTATTATATAGGGGTATAATGTACATATACTGTATTATATATAGGTATAATGTACATATACTGTATTATATAGAGGTATAATGTACATATACTGTATTATATAGAGGTATAATGTGCATATACTGTATTATATAGAGGTATAATGTGCATATACTGTATTATATAGAGGTATAATGTACATATAGTGTATTATATAGAAGTATAATGTGCATATACTGTATTATATAGAGGTATAATGTGCATATACTGTATTATATAGAGGTATAATGTACATATACTGTATTATATAGGGGTATAATGTGCATATACTGTATTATATAGAGGTATAATGTACATATACTGTATTATATAGAGGTATAATGTACATATAGTGTATTATATAGGGGTATAATGTACATATACTGTATTATATATAGGTATAATGTACATATACTGTATTATATAGAGGTATAATGTACATATACTGTATTATATAGAGGTATAATGTGCATATAGTGTATTATATAGAGGTACAATGTGCATATACTGTATTATATAGAGGTATAATGTACATATAGTGTATTATATAGAAGTATAATGTGCATATACTGTATTATATAGAGGTATAATGTGCACATATTGTATTATATAGAGGTATAATGTGCACATACTGTATTATATAGAGGTACAATGTGCACATAGTGTATTATATAGAGGTACAATGTGCATATACTGTATTATATAGAGGTACAATGTACATATACTGTATTATATAGAGGTATAATGTACATATAGTGTATTATATAGAGATACAATGTACATATACTGTATTATATAGAGGTATAATGTACATATAGTGTATTATATAGAGATATAATGTACATATACTGTATTATATAGAGGTACAATGTACATATACTGTGTTATATAGAGGTATAATGTACATATACTGTATTATATAGAGGTATAATGTACATATACTGTATTATATAGAGGTACAATGTACATATACTGTATTATATAGAGGTATAATGTACATATAGTGTATTATATAGAGGTATAATGTACATATAGTGTATTATATAGAGGTATAATGTACATATAGTGTATTATATAGAGGTATAATGTACATATACTGTATTATATAGAGGTATAATGTACATATAGTGTATTATATAGAGGTATAATGTACATATAGTGTATTATATAGAGATACAATGTACATATACTGTATTATATAGAGGTATAATGTACATATACTGTATTATATAGAGGTACAATGTACATATACTGTATAATATAGAGGTACAATGTACATATACTGTATTATATAGAGGTATAATGTACATATACTGTATTATATAGAGGTATAATGTACATATACTGTATTATATAGAGGTATAATGTACATATAGTGTATTATATAGAGGTATAATGTGCATATACTGTATTATATAGGGGTATAATGTACATATACTGTATTATATAGAGGTATAATGTACATATACTGTATTATATAGAGGTATAATGTACATATACTGTATTATATAGAGGTATAATGTACATATACTGTATTATATAGAGGTATAATGTACATATACTGTATTATATAGAGGTATAATGTATATATAGTGTATTATATAGAGGTATAATGTACATATACTGTATTATATAGAGGTATAATGTACATATACTGTATTATATAGAGGTATAATGTACATATAGTGTATTATATAGAGGTATAATGTACATATACTGTATTATATAGAGGTATAATGTACATATACTGTATTATATAGAGGTATAATGTACATATACTGTATTATATAGAGGTATAATGTACATATACTGTATTATATAGAGGTATAATGTGCATATACTGTATTATATAGAGGTATAATGTACATATACTGTATTATATAGAGGTATAATGTACATATAGTGTATTATATAGAGGTATAATATACATATACTGTATTATATAGAGGTATAATGTACATATAGTGTATTATATAGAGGTATAATGTACATATAGTGTATTATATAGAGGTATAATGTACATATAGTGTATTATATAGAGGTATAATGTACATATAGTGTATTATATAGAGGTATAATGTACATATACTGTATTATATAGAGGTATAATGTGCATATACTGTATTATATAGAGGTATAATGTGCATATACTGTATTATATAGAGGTATAATGTACATATACTGTATTATATAGAGGTATAATGTACATATACTGTATTATATAGAGGTATAATGTACATATAGTGTATTATATAGAGGTATAATGTACATATAGTGTATTATATAGAGGTATAATGTACATATACTGTATTATATAGAGGTATAATGTACATATACTGTATTATATAGAGGTATAATGTACATATAGTGTATTATATAGAGGTATAATGTACATATACTGTATTATATAGAGGTATAATGTACATATACTGTATTATATAGAGGTATAATGTAAATATACGGTATTATATAGAGGTATAAGGAACATATACTGTATTATATAGAGGTATAATGTACATATACTGTATTATATAGAGGTACAATGTACATATACTGTATTATATAGAGGTATAAGGAACATATACTGTATTATATAGAGGTATAATGTACATATACTGTATTATATAGAGGTATAATGTACATATACTGTATTATATAGAGGTATAATGTAAATATACGGTATTATATAGAGGTATAAGGTAAATATTCGGTATAATATCGTGATATAATATACACATACAGTATTATGTCGCCGCCCTCCCTCTCCCTGTCACAGCCGTCTCCTCCTCCACCTTCCGGGCTCCGACTTCCGCTCAGATTTCCCGCCTTCCGCCGCCATCCAATCAGAATCGTCGTTCGCGGGGCATGTCGGGAAGTACACCCAAGGCCGCGGCTTCTTCTTCTCCTCAGGCTGTAATGGTGACGGGGATGATGAAGGGGACCGAATAATAGTGAGGAGGTGTGAGCGGAGCACCGGGAGGGGACACGGAGGTGGAGAGGACCGAATATGGTGGCGGGGGGTGGAGGGAGTCCCCCGGTCAGTAGTTCACGGCGCCTCAGAAGTGAAGCCGCCGCCGCCATCTTGGTCCTCCTTACAATTTTAGCGCCATCTAGCGGCTAACAGGACATGTTGAATAGACCAGTGTTTGCCTAGCAGGGTGCCTCCAGCTGTGGCAAAACTACAACTCCCAGCATGCCCGGACAGTCTTTGGCTGTCTGGGCATGCTGGGAGTAGTAGTTTTGCAACGGCTGGAGGCACCCTGCTAGGGAAACACTGCAATAGACAATGGAGTCGCTCTATACAGCTGTGACAAGTATAGTATAACTCACTCCACCACCAGGGGGCACAGTTTATTGTTGTCCTCACTCATTTAGGGGTCCAGCCCTGATTTAAAGGGGTACTCCACTGGATTTATTTTTTTTTTTTTTTAAATCAACTGGTGCCAGAAAGTTAAACAGATTTGAAATTACTTCTATTACAAAATCTTAATCCTTCCAGTACTTATCAGCTGCTGTTATGATTCACAGAAAGTTATTTTCTTTTTGAATTTCCTTTCTGTCTGACCACAGTGCTCTCTGCTGACACCTCTGTCGGTGTCAGGAACTGTCCAGAGCAGGAGAAAATCCCCATAGAAAACCCTCTCCTGCTCCGGACAGTTCCTAAAATGGACAGAGGTGTCAGCAGAGATCACTGTGGTCAGACAGAAAGGAAATTCAAAAAGAAAGCAGAACAGCAGCTGATAAGTACTTGAAGGATTAAGATTTTTTTTACAGAAGTAATTTACAAATCTGTTTAACTTTCTGGCACCAGTTGATTTAAAGGGGTTCTCCACTGCCCTGCATTCGCTGTGTGCGGGCTTCCGTTTTCGAGGCCGCCCCCCTGTCACATCATTAAAAAAAAAAAAAAAAAAACAGTGCCACCCTTGTCCTCAGGTTATATGTGGTATTACAGCTCAGTTCCATTTAGATCAATGTAGGTGACCTACAAAGTGCTGGATTGGGGGGGGGGGATGTTTGCAGCCCCCAAACCCCTCACCCTATGACTGTATGCGGTGGGTTCCCCAAAAATGTTACCACAAAGAGGGCAATGTGTGTAAGATGTCCAGGATTAGAAACACATTGCTGCTTTCTTCCAGAAACAAGCGCCAACCCTGTCCTCAGGTCGTGTGCGGTATTGCAGCTCGGTTACATTGAAGTGAATGGAGCCAAGTTGCAATACCACGTACAACCTGAGGACAGGTGGTGGCGCTGTTTTTAGAAGAAATTACTTCTGTGTGCACAGTGCGATCCAGTAGGGGGCATTCTCCATGTATCGCCAAGCTCACAGTCCTCCATCATCACACTCGCTTGGCATTGTGCCGAAGACTGTCAGGGCATGCTGGGAGTTGTAGTTTTGCAGGTTGCCGACCACTGGTCTGGAATAAGGATCTTAACTAGGTTTGATTTACAAAAATAAATAAATAAATTCTAAAGTTTTAATAAAAAAAAAAAAAAATCCCTTTGTGTATACAGCTCCAGTGCTGACCTATGTGTCTCCATGGTAACAGACTACAAACAAATCCTGTGTAGTCTGATTCCGCCATCAACTTCCCTTCCCTGCTTGTTGCCATCTTTGTGTGTGTTCAAGATGTACCGAAGCGCGCGGCGGGAGTGTCAGACTTCACCCGTGTTTGTAGTCTGTTACCATGGAGACGCATAGCTCTGTATAGGAGCTGCGTGCGCCAAACGGTAACAGATTTATAATATTACTTTTTGATGTCTACATGTGTATAATGACCCTATAATACGACAGACAATTAACGGATTCAAAAATTGTAAAGCTGCAGCCATAGGGGCATGCTGGGAGTTGTAGTTTCACGATAGCCCGATTTAGTTGGAGACCTTGATGTCCTTCACTTATGGCCGGCTGTTGTAAAAATAAAAAATAAACTACAACTCCCTGAGACCATAGTGGTGTCACAATGAAATTGGTTGCCCAATCTGGACTCTCTAGCACTAGTAGGACTACAACTCCCAGCATGGTCTGAGGCCGTACTCACTGTGAAACTTGTCTTTCAGTCCTCGCACTAGAAACTACAACTCCCAGCATGCCCTGACAGTCTTCGGCACAATGCCAAGCGGCTGCTGGGAAGGCGTAAATTTGGTTGTCACCAGACGATGATGGAGGACTGTGAGCTTGGCGATACATGGAGAATGCCCCCTGCTGGATCGCACTGTGCACACAGAAGTAATTTCTTCTAAAAACAGCGCCACCGCCTGTCCTCAGGTTGTACGTGGTATTGCAACTTGGCTCCATTCACTTCAATGTAACCGAGCTGCAATACCGCACACGACCTGAGGACAGGGTTGGCGCTGTTTCTGGAAGAAAGCAGCAATTTGTTTCTAATCCTGGACATCTTACACACATTGTTCTTTTGTGGTAACATTTTGGGGAACCCACTGCATACAGACATAGAGTGAGGGGTTTCGGGGGCTGCAAACATCCCCCCCCCCAATCCAGCACTTTTGGGGTGAGTTAGATGCAATATATATAATTTTTTATTTTTTTTTAGAAACAGCGCCACCATTGTCCTCAGTTTGTGTGCAATATTGCAGGTCACTTACATTGATCTGAATGGAACTGAGCTGTAATACCACATATGACCTGAGGACAAGGGTAGCGCTGTTTGGGGAACATTTTGGGAACACTGCATTATATAGAGGAGCTCACATTGTAACAATGTATCCATGTGATTCCGAACATTCCAATGGTGGATACATTTATGCAAATTAGCTGAATCTCCTCCAAAAGGGGACAAGCTGTCTGGGCATGCTGGGAGTTGTGGTTGTGTAATAGCTGGAACGTCACAGGATGGGGAATACTGCTCCCATGTGAGTCTTGCAGGGCATGCTGGGAGTTGTAGTTTCACAATAGCCCGATGTAGTTGGAGACCCCGGTGTCCTTCAGTTATGGCCGGATGTTGTATAAAAAAAAAAAAAAAAAAAAATATAACTCCCAGCATGGCCTGAGACCATAGTGGTGTCACAATGAAATTGGATGCCCAATCTGGACTCTCTAGCGCTAGTAGGACTACAACTCCCAGCATGGCCTGAGACCATAGTGGTGTCACAATGAAATTGGATGCCCAATCTGGACACTCTAGCACTAGTAGGACTACAACTCCCAGCATGGCCTGAGACCATAGTGGTGTCACAATGAAATTGGATGCCCAATCTGGACTCTCTAGCGCTAGTAGGACTACAACTCCCAGCATGGCCTGAGACCATAGTGGTGTCACAATGAAATTGGATGCCCAATCTGGACACTCTAGCACTAGTAGGACTACAACTCCCAGCATGGCCTGAGACCATAGTGGTGTCACAATGAAATTGGATGCCCAATCTGGACTCTCTAGCGCTAGTAGGACTACAACTCCCAGCATAGCCTGAGACCATAGTGGTGTCACAATGAAATTGGATGCCCAATCTGGACTCTCTAGCACTAGTAGGACTACAACTCCCAGCATGGTCTGAGGCCGTACTCACTGTGAAACTTGTTCTTTTTAGTCCTTGCAATAAAAACTACAACTCCCAGCATGTTTGGGGAACACTGCATTATATAGAGGAGCTCAGATTGTAACAATGTATCCATGTGATTCCGAACATTCCGATGGTGGATACATTTATGCAAATCAGCAGAATCTCCTTCAAAAGGAGACAAGGGCATGCTGGGAGTTGCAGTTGTGTAATAGCTGGAGAGTCACAGGATGGGGAACACTGCTCCCATGTGAGTCTTGCAGGGCATGCTGGGAGTTGTAGTTTTACAACAGCTGGAGATCGAGGTTTGTAGAGCCCTGCTGAATCCATACTGCATTTGTATCGATCTTGTTTTCTAACCAGTGTGCCTCCAGCTGTTGCAAAACTACAACTCCCAGCATGCCCGGACAGCCGAAGGCTGTCCGGGCATGCTGGGAGTTGTAGTTTTGTCACTAAAAAGAAGCAAAGACCAAAGTCAGATGTTTACAGATCATTACAGAGGAGTCTCATCATTGTCTTTCTTTCCTGCGCCAATTGCCAGATAATCAGATGCCGGATTAAAGGAATTTCACATAGTAAAAGAGTTAAAAATAAGCATCAGATTAGCAGACGATGCATCAAGAAAGGAATTTAAAGGGGTACTCCGATGAAAAACTATTTTTTTTTTCAATCAACTGGTGCCAGAAAGTTAAACAGATTTGTAAATTACTTCTATTAAAAAAATCTTAATCCTTCCAGTACTTATTAGCTGCTGAATATTACAGCGGAAATTCTTTTCTTTTTGAAATTCAGAGCTCTCTGCTGACATCTCTGTCCATTTTAGGAACTGCATATGTTTGCTATGGGGATTTCCTTTTACTCTGGACAGTTCCTAAAATGGACAGAGATGTCAGCAGAGAGCACTGTGCTCGTGATGTCAGCAGAGAGCTCTATGTTTCAAACGGAAAAGAATTTCCACTGCAGTATTCAGCAGCTAATAAGTACAGGAAGGATTAAGATTTTTTAATAGAAGTAATTTACAAATCTGTTTAACTTTCTGGCACCAGTTGATTTAAAAAAAATAATATTTCATCGGAGTACCCCTTTAAATATTCCATAGAACGTCCAGTAATCCATGAGATTTTATGCCGGATTAAAGGAATTTCTGCATCCGATTTCCTGGAGCATCAGAAATAAGTTTATTGATTTAAAGGGGTATTACAGGAATTTTTTTTTTTTAATCTATCAACTGGCCCCAGAAAGTTAAACAGATTTCTAAATTACTTCTATTAAAAAATATTAATCCTTCCAATAATTATCAGCTGCTGAAGTTGAGTTGTTCTTTTCTGTCTGACAACAGTGCTCTCTGCTTTCATCTCTGCTTGTCTGGGGAACTGCACAGAGTAGAAGAGGTTTGCTATGGGGATTTGCTTCTACTCTGGACAGTTCCCGAGACAGGTGTCATCAGAGAGCACTTAGAAAAGAACAACTCAACTTCAGCAGCTCATAAGTACTGAAAGGATTAAGATTTTTATTATTGAAGTAATTTACAAATCTGTTTAACTTTCTGGTACCATTTGAGATATATATGTTTTTCCCTGGAAAACCCCTTTAATGTCCAGTAATCCAGAGTAATTAATAATCTGGAATCTATCAGATCCTGTGTATACCAGATTATTGGACGTTTATTGTTTTAAATATTTGATAATCTGGAATCTATCAACTCTCAAACATACCAGATTACAGGACGTTTTTTGCATGTCCAGTAATCCAGAATATTTGATAATCCAAAATCTATCAGATCCTGCACATACCAGATTACAGGAACTTTGTTGTAAATGTCCTGTAATCTAGAATATTTGATAATCTGCAATCTCTCAATTCTCATACATACCAGATTATAGGACGTTTATTGTTTTACATGTCCAGTAATCCAGAATATCTGATAATCCGGCAACGATCAGATCCTTTAAATTCCAGGTGATGGGACAATTATAGTTTAGAATGTCCAGCAATCCAGAATATTTGATATTGAATCTATTACTTTTCATACATACCAGATTATAGAAAGGTTGTTGTTTTGCATATCCAGTAATCCAGAATATCTGATAATCCGGCAAGTATCAGATACCATATATATACAAGATTATAGGAAATTTATTGTTTTGGATATCCAGAATATTTAATAATATGGCATCTATTAACTCCTATACATACCAGATTATAGGGAGTTACTTTTTTTTTTTTGCATGTCCAGTAATCCAGAATACTTAATAATCCGGCATCTATCAGCCCCCATACATATTAGATTATAGGATATTGTTTAAATGTTCAGTAATTCCGAATATTTGATAATCCGGCAACTATCAGTTTCCATACATTCCAGATCATAGGACGTTTATTGTTTTAAATGTCCAGTAATCCAGAATATTTGATAATCCAGCAACTATCCGATCCTGTACATTCCAGGTGATGGGACATTTATTGTTTTGAATGTCCTGTAATCCAGAATATTTGATAATATTGAATCTATTACTTTCCATACATACCAGATTATAAAATGTTTATTGTTTTATATGTCCAGTAATCCAGAATATCTGATAATCCGGCAAGTATCATCTCCCATACATACAAGATTATAGGAAATGTATTGTTTTGGATATCCAGAATATTTAACAATATGTCATCTATTAACTCCTGTACATACCAGATTATAGGACGTTACTTTTTTTTTTTGCATGTCCAGTAATCCAGAATATTTAATAATCCGGCATCTATCAGCCCCCATACATACCAGATTATAGGATATTTATTGTTTCAATGTTCAGTAATCCAGAATATTTGATAATCCGGCAACTATCAGTTTCCATACATTCCAGATTATAGGGAGTTTATTGTTTTATATGTCCAGTAATCCAGAATATTTGATAATCCGGCAACTATCAGATCCCATACATACAAGATTATAGGAAATTTATTGTTTTGTTTTGGATATCTAGAATATTTAACAATATGTCATCTATTAACTCCTGTACATACCAGATTATAGAGAGTTAATTGTTTTAAACATCCAGTAATCCAGAATATCTCCTAATCCGGCATCTATCAGCCCCCCATACATATAAATATATTGAAGTCATGGATACTTTCAGTATAGAATTATTTTTTTAGACCCAATATTAAGGCACAGAATACGCGGACACTGGGGGTTGTAGTTTTTTTTTGTTTGTTTTTCGTGGTACAATCTGTATAGTAAAGTATTGTCAAACTTACAAAGCGAAAAGATGATCTATACAAGAATTTGGGGGGGGGGGGGGGTCCTTTTCCCTCCCAATTATATTCCCAATTATATTTACACACGGTGTCAGCCCTGCTGGTGTCCAGACTAATATCTCCTGTACCGCAAAAAAAATAGATACATTTATATATTCATAAAAAAATTACATAAAAATAAAATAAATTAAAATGATTACAAATTTCTAATATATATATATATATATATATATATATATATATATATATATATATATATATATGTCAGAAATTTATATATGGTTAGAAATATATATATTTATTTATATATTTTAGCAATTTTTTAATCGTGACCACTAGAGGGCAGCATTGTATTATATTGTATTAAAAACATTTTGGAAATTCATCAAAAAAAATGTCTTGCCCTGCCCTCCGATTTCAAGCTCTTTGTTTCTGTCTAATCCTGGCAAAGCTGAGTGACGACGCAATGACTTGAGGTAAAAAAAAAAAAATAATAATGGTTGCCACCCATCTTTCCCTGTCTCCTGACTGCTTAATAAACCATAGCTGTGTTTCTCCAAAAAACAGCGACACCCCTGTCCTCAGGTTGTATGTGGTGTTACAGCTTAGCTCTGTTGGAGGGGAGTCGTAATACCACACACAACCAGAGGACAATGGTGGCGCTGTTTCATGGCGAAAAAATAAAAAAAATAAAAAAGCAGCTATGTTTTTCTAATCCTGGATAAATTGGGGTTGTAGCAGCGTTTGTGGCTCCAGCTGTTGCAAAACTACAACTCCCAGCATGCCCGGACAGCCTTCGGCTGTCCGGGCATGCTGGGAGTTGTAGTTTTGCAACAGCTGGAGGCACACTAGTGACAATCTGCAATGTCAGCCATATTGGTTTTCACAAAGCTTTCCCAGGATAAGATAAAACTACACAGAATTTGTTTCAACCATTTCTTGCCCCCCGACATTTTTTGGGGGGGTTTGAGAATGTTATTTGTAGCTATGTTTCCCAATCAGGGTGCCTCCAGCTGTTGCAAAACTACAACTTCCAGCATGCTGGGAGTGTATAGATCTGCAACAGCTGGAGGCCACACTGGTGACAATATGCAATGTCAGCCATATTGGTTGTCACCCAGCTTTCCCAGGATCAGATAAAACTACATACAATTTATTTCTTTATTTATTTTTTTAAACCATTTCTTGTTCCCCTATTAATTTTCAGTCCATTTTATTATTATTTTTTATTTTTTTAAGTATCAGGAGCGAGTCTTCTTGCGCTTGCTGGGTGCGATAGTCTGCGTCATACAGTGCAACAGTCTGCAGGGACAGAAGAAAAAAAAAATCGTTCTTCAGTAATATGTATATCCATCTAGGGGGCGCTGTTCCTTATTCAAGGATCCTTTCCAATAGGAAACAATAAAAGTCGTGGCAAAAAAACAAAAAAAAACACGTTTCCAAGATGGCCGCCCTCCCCGGCAGTCAGTGCTGTCCTTTTATACACATATAAAAATATATATATATATTTCGTTATTAGTTTTTTTTTTTTTTTTTTTAAATCCTATACATATATATTTCGGCCTCCTTTTTACGCAGATGTGTAACGTAGGAGGCGCGGCGGCGGCGGTGGCGTTTACTTGCACACGTATTGTTCCACGATTTCCGTGCATTTTTTGCACTTCACGAAGCAGCACCAGTGGAACTTGCAGTGGCAGCGCTCCACCTGCATCGTCTTGAACTGGTCGTAGCCGCGGCCGCAGCACATCAGCTCGCAGCCGTCCATCCCCTCCGAGGTCTTGTTGCACAGACGCCCCTGCGTCCCCAGGGATCCGGTGGTCTCGTTGCGCAGGCAGTAGTCCGGGCTCGGGTCCAGATACACCAAATCCTCCACCGTGGGCTGGTTGAAGCGCTGGTTGACCTGCTCCAGTTTGGCGCGGCGCGGGTTCAGCCTCATGGCGGCGGCGCTGTCGTACTTCTCCTTCAGGTACTCGCCCACTTTGCGGAAGTCGGCCAGCTGCAGCCAGCACGTCTTCAGGCTGCATGAGCCCGACACCCCGTGACACTTACAGGCCACGTCCGCCAGCTTATACACCGCCTGGAAAAAGAGGAAAAAGAAAAATGGCCGATCAGGTATCAGGGAATACGGGGAGCATTGCATTAATAGACTTTAAAGGGGTACTCTATATATATATATATATATTTTTTTTTTTTTAAATCAACTGTTGCCAGAAAGTTAAACTGATTTGAAAATAACTACTATTAAAAAATAATAATAATAATAATCTTAATCCTTCCAGTACTTATCAGCTGCTGTATGCTCCACAGGAAGTTATTTTCTTTTTCAATTTATTTTCTGTCTGACCACAGTGCTCTCTGCTGACACCTCTGTCCGTGTCAGGAACTGTCCAGAGTAGGAGCAAATCCCCACAGAAAATCTATCCTGCTCTGGACAGTTCCTAAAACGGACAGAGGTGTCAGCAGAGAGCACTGTGGTCAGACAGAAAAGAAATTCAAAAAGAAAAGAACTTCCTGTGGAGTATACAGCAGCTGATAAGTCCTGGAAGGATTAAGATTTTTTTTTTAATAGAAGTAAATTACAAATCTGTTTAACTTTCTGGCACCAGTTGATTAAAAAAAATTAAATAAAAAGTTTTCCAGTGGAGTACCCCTTTAATGGTGACTTATTCTACTGACTAGCTGGTGAATGCTGCCACTCCTGTCCTCAGGTAGTGTGTGGTATTACAGCTTGGCTTCATTCACTTCAATGGAACTGAGCTGCAATACCGCACACAACCTGATGACAGGGGTGGCGCTGTTTTTGGAAGATATTAGCTCTGTTTTTCTCATCCTGGATAACCCCATTTAGACAGAGGCTCTCTGGGAGGTCATGCTGGGAGTTGTAGTTATGCCACAGCTGAAAAAGTTCACAGGTTGGGATTTGCTGTGTGAAAATATAGAAGGCCCCACGGGGCATGCTGGGAGTTGTAGTTCTGCAACAGCTGGAAGGTCACAGTTTAGGGAGCACTGCTTTAAACTGTTAAAGGCCGTCAGGGCATGCTGGGAGTGGTAGTTTTTAGTGAATGAAAACCCAAAATCTATGCAGTGACTTGTATCAGCCAGCAGGTGGCGCTGAAATCCTCCATACTAGTAGTCACTAATGCAGTGTTTTCCAAACAGTGTGTGCCTCCAGCTGTTGCAAAACTACAACTCCCAGCATGCCCGGACAGCCTTCGGCTGTCCAGGCATGCTGGGAGTTGTAGTTTTGCAACAGCTGGAGGCACACACTGTTTGCAAGTAAGTAATCTGCAATCTGTGACCCTCCAGATGCAGCAAGCAGAGATCTTAACCACCAATTCTACAAGAAAGTTGCATAATTTATATATTAATAAATATAAGATATATATATATATATATATATATATATATAATATAAATATATATTAATATAAATATATATATAAATAAATATTAATATAAATATATATTAATATATATATAAATACATATTAATATAAATATAAATTAATATATATATATATATATATATATATATATATATATATATGAAAATATATATATATATATTTATATAACAGTATGATGAAAAAAATTTTTTTTGCATAAGTTGATAGAATTTAGGAATTTAAGATTTAATTAAAAAAAAAGTTATTTAAATATATATATATATATATATATATATATATATTATTTTTTTTTTTTTTCATTGACTACAGCTGCCGCCTGTTCAAAGAGACTCCTCAGTATTTCCATATTAAAAGGGACGATTTCCTCATGTAGGAACTTGGCAATTAGGCGTCCGGCAGGGGGTCTCAGATGTGGGGGGTGCGGAGCGGCCTGGGGGTCAGCTCGCTTGGCACAATGCACTAAGACAACAGAGTGTGAATACAAAGAGAGCGGATCCCCCCCTTGGAGTCTCAGGCCACGGTCACTGCAAGTTCTAGGGGGTCCGGCCAAGATGGCTGCTGGGGTGGGGTCGTCATCTCCCATAGTCAGACTAGTGTTTTCCAAACAGGGTGCCTCCAGCTGTTGCAAAACTACAACTCCCAGCATGTCTGCACCCTGATTGGTGCCACCCCGGAGTCTGGCTGGTGATCTGGATGGACAACTATTAATAAACCTGATACATAGTTTTGCGGCGTGGGAAAGACGGGAGACGTTCGGGCATTTTAGGAACTTTGTGATCCTCTATTTTTTTGCACAAGAACGATATGATCTAAAAATTACTTAAAGGGGAAGTACACCTTATACCCAGAGTTTAGGGCAGGGGGTGTGTTTTTTGGGTTTGTAAGAAACAACTCAGCTCTCCCCTTTCTATAAGCCAGAGCTGATTCATTATGTAACCGGTTGCTCTCCAGTGTTTGCAAAACTACAACTCCCATCATGCCCTGAGCCATTTCAATCCATTACAACAGTGTTTTCTAACCTGTGGCTCTCCAGTGTTTCAGAAAGTACAACTCCCATGATTCCCTAAGCCAGTCTTTCCCAACCAGGGTGCCTCCAGATGTTGCAAAACTACAACTCCCAACCCTTTGACTGTCCAGGCATGCTGGGAGTTGTAGTTTTGCAACACCTGGAGGCACCCTGGTTGGGAAACACTGCCCTAAGCAGTTTTCATCCATTATAACTGTGTTTCCCAAGCACTGGTCCTCCAGCTGTTTCAAAACTACAACTCCCATCATGCCCTAAGCAGTTTTAATCCATTATAACTGTGTTTCCCAAGCGTTGGGAGTTGTAGTTTTGAAACAGCTGGAGGACCAACGCTTGGGAAACACAGTTATGATGGATTAAAACTGATTAGGGCATGATGGGAGTTGTAGTTTTGAAACAGCTGGAGGACCAATGCTTGGGAAACACTGTTTATAATGGATTAAAACTGCTTAGGGCATGATGGGAGTTGTAGTTTTGAAACAGCTGGAGGACCATCGTTTGGGAAACACTGTTAATAATGGATTAAAACTGCTTAGGGCAGGGCATGATGGGAGTTGTAGTTTTGAAACAGCTGGAGGACAAACGCATGGGAAACACTGTTATAATGGATTAAAACTGCTTAGGGCATGAAGGGAGTTGTAGTTTTGAAACAGCTGGAGGACCAGTGATTGGGAAACACTGTTTATAATGGATTAAAACTGCTTAGGGCATGATGGGAGTTGTAGTTTTGAAACAGCTGGAGGACCATCATGCCCTAAGCAGTTTTAATCCATTATAACAGTGTTACCCAAGCTTTGGTCCTCCAGCTGTTTAAAAACTACAACTCCCATCATGCCCTAAGCAGTTTTAATTCATTATAAACAGTGTTTCCCAAGCACTGGTCCTCCAGCTGTTTCATTACTACAACTCCCATCATGCCCTAAGCAGTTTTAATCCATTATAAACAGTGTTTCCCAAGCATTGGTCCTCCAGCTGTTTCAAAACTACAACTCTCATCATGCCCTGAGCAGAATCCCCAACTTGTGGATCTCTAATTGTAGCAAAAACTACAACTCTTACAGAGTCTTTAGCTGTTGGCGCATGATGGGAGCTGTAGTTTTGCAAGATCTGCATTATAAAGATGATCTCAGTGTATTAGGGCTCATTCATTTTAATAATCCCCATATGATGCTGTATACCCTCTATAGAGGAAGGGGAGTATATAGATGATTGGGGTGATCCTAGAGACCACAACAGTGACCGAAGCGCCACTGCCAGACATTGAGGTGGACATCCCCTTTAAAAGGGTACTCCGGTGGAAATTATTATTTTTTTAAATCAACTGGTGCCAGAAAGTTAAACAGATTTCTAAATTACTTCTATTAAAAAATCTTAATCCTTCCAGTACTTATCAGCTGCTGAATACTACAGAGGAAATTATTTTCTTTTTGTAACACAGAGCTCTCTGCTGGCATCACGAGCACAGTGCTCTCTGCTGACATCTCTGTTCATTTTAGGCACTGTCTAGAGCAGCACATGTTTTCTATGGGGATTTTCTCCTACTCTGGACAGTTCTTAAAATGGACAGAGATGTCAGCAGAGAGCACTGTGCTCGTGATGTCAGCAGAGAGCTCTGTGTTCCAAAAAGAAAAGAATTTCCAAACAATTGTATCCACCGTTGCATCTTGGGGGGGGGGGGGGGATCTCAGCCTTATATTGGAGACTTTGTTTTAGCTCATTTGCATAAATGTATCCAGCGTTAAAAGGGTACTCGGGTGAAATTTTTTTTTTTTTTTTTTTAAATCAACTGGTGCCAGAAAGTTAAACAGATTTGTAAATCACTTCTATTAAAAAAATCTTAATCCTTCCAGTACTTATTAGTGGCTGTATACTACAGAGGAAATTCTTTTCTTTTGGGATTTCTTTTCTGTCACGAGCACAGTGCTCTCTGCTGACACCTCTGTGCATTTTAGGAACATGGACAGAGGTGCCAGCAGAGAGCACTGTGGTTGTGAGAAAAGAAATCCGAAAAGAATTTCCTGTGGGGCATACAGCTGCTAATAAGTACTCGAAGGATTAAGATTTTTTATTAGAAGTAATTTACAAATCTGTTTCACTTTCTGGCATCAGTTATTAATTAATTAATGAATTTATTTTTTTTATTTTATTTTTTTAAGTCTTCCACCAGAGTACCCCTTTAAATCACGGGGGTCTTGCCTCCTATTGGAAACTGTTTTAGCTCATTGTAGACTCTGGTTTGGCTACTTTGCATAAATGTATCCAATGTATCCAACACAGGCTGAGCCCCCTCCACCATGATGTAACGCTGGATACATTTATGCAAATGAGCTAAAACAGTCTCCAATACAAGTTTGAGACCCTCATGATGTAACGGTGGATACATTGGATACATTTATACAAATTAGCCAAACCATGTAAGGCTGCGTTCACACGGCCGTCTGTCCCCGTTGTTTTTGTCCCCGTTTCGCTTCAGTTCTTGCAGGCTGTCAACGGATTAAAAACAGTTTTAAAAAATCCCATTCAAGTCAATGGGATTTTTTACAAACTGTTTACACCCGTCAAAAACGACAACCGTTTACACTGATTTTTCGTGTTTTTTTTTTTTATGGCAGAAAAAACGGCACATGCTGTATTTTTTCTCCCTTAAAAAAAAAAAAATTGAAGAAAAAAACGGATGCAGTAAATTTAACTTTGAAGTCTATGGAATACGGATCAACCTTTAAAGGGGTAGTCCAGTGGTGAAAAACTTATCCCCTATCCTAAGGATAGGGGATAAGTTTGAGATCGCGGGGGGTCCGACATCTGGGGCCCCATGCGAGCTCTCTGTACGTGGCCCCGGCTCTCCGCCGAGATAGCGGGTGTCAACCTACGCACGAGGCGGCGGCCGACACGCCCCCTCAATACATCTCTATGGCAGAGCCGGAGATTGCCGAAGGCAGCGCTTCGGCTCTGCCATAGAGTTGTATTGAGGGAGGTCGGAGGTCGACACGCCCCCTTCCCGCGGGCTGTCGGGGCTCCGTACAGGAGATCGCAGGGGGCCCCAGCGGTCGGACCCCCCGCGATCTGCAACTTATCCCCTATCCTTAGGATAGGGGATAAGTTGCTCACCACTGAATCACCACTGGACTACTCCTTTAATGTCATCTGTTTCCATCCGTCATTATAATCCGTTTTTTTGATCTGTTTTTACTTCTGAGCATGCTCAGAACCAAAAAAAAATTATGTTTTTGGGTTCATTAACTGAACAATAACGGCTACAAACAGATATCACCCGTTTACATCCATTATTGTCCGTTTTTTTTAACCCCTTAGGGACCTATTTTCACCTTAAGGAATCAGCTAATTTTAGTTTTTTCCTCCTTCCCTTCTAAAAATCATAACGCTTTCAATTTTGCACCTACAGACCGATATAAAGTCTTGCTTTTTGCGTCACCAATTGTACTTTTTAATGACATCACTTATTTTGTAACATAATCTTCGGCAAAACAAAAATAGAAAATTATTAATTTGTGGGGTGAAATAAAAAAAAATAAAAAAAAAAGAAACAATTTTTGTAAATTTTGGGGGCTCCCGTTCCTACACAGCGCACTTTTTGGTAAAAATGACACCTTATCTTTATTCTGTAGGTCCATATGGTTACAAGGATACCCAATTTATATGTTTTATTTTAATACTTAAAAAAAATTATAACTACATGCACCAAAATCTGTATGTTTAAAATTGGCATCTTCTGACCCCTATAACTTTTTTTAGTTTTCCACATACGGGGCGTTATGAGGGCTCATTTTTTTTTGCACCGCCATCTGTAGTTTTTATCGGTACCATTTTTGTTTTGATGGGACTTTTTGATCGCTTTTTTATTAATATTTGTATGGTATATGAAGTGACCAAAAATGCACAATTTTGGACTTTGGTATTTTTTTACGTGTACGCCATCGACCGTGCAGTTTAACTAACCTTATAGGTTAATAGTTCGGACATTTACGCACGCGGCGGTACCACATATTTTTATTCTTTATTACTACATTATTTTATATAAGAAAATGGGAAAAGAGTGTTGATTTAAACTTTTAATAGGGAAGGGGTTAATGAACTTTTATTTTGTATTTTTTTTTACATTTTTTTTTCTTTATAGGGAAGGGGTCCTGGCTGCCTGTAGCAACCAGAACCCACCGGGTTTAACCCGTTATCCGCCAGTGAGAACAGTTTAAACCCGTTATACTGGACCAGGGTGTATTGGTATGCCCCAAGTCCTTAATGATCGAGATGCAGGGCGTATGCATACGTCCTGCATCCCCAAGAGGTTAAAGGGGTATTCCAGGAAAAAAACTATTATATATATATATATATCTCAACTGGCACCAGAAAGTTAAACAGATTTGTAAATTAATTCTATAAAAAAAATCTTAATCCTTCCAATAATTATCAGCTGCTGAAGTTGAGTTGTTCTTTTCTGTCTGGCAACAGTGCTCTCTGCTGACATCTCTGCTTGTCTTGGGAACTGCACAGAGTAGAAGAGGTTTGCTATGGGGATTTGCTTCTACCCTGGACATTTCCCGAGACACGTGTCATCAGAGAGCACTTAGAAAAGAACAACTCAACTTCAGCAGCTCATGAGTACTGGAAGGATTAAGATTTTTTAATAGAAGTCATTTACAAATCTTTTTAACTTTCTGGAGCCAGATGATATATAAAGAAAGTTTTTTTCCTGGAATACCCCTTTAAAGTCTGTTTTTATTTTTGACAGGAGAAAAACGTGACGGGTCTAGACGGCCGTGTGAACGCAGCCTAACAGTGGATCCGTTGGGTCGTTTGAGGGGCTACGGCCGACCCTTATGTCCTTTTGAACTTGGTATCACATGGTCACTAGATGGGCCTCCTGAAAGTCAAACACAGAGCAGGGATCCCAGGTAAGACAAACAGGGAGGGGGGCGTCAGGAACTTGAATGGGGGGGTCCTGAAAAGAAAAGGAAGTGCTGGAACAACAGAGCAGGACATAAACAAAGAGAAAAGGGGGCCATAAAGTCACCAGGGGGGGTAGGACGGGAATAGACAACCCCCAGATGTGCTGCAGGAGGTGCGATCATCTGCAGCCTTTATTACAGTGAGACTGGGGCGGGGGCTGTAGGTGAGGGTGTATGCTGGGTTTATGGCTGAAGGGCGGGGGTCTCGATGACCCTGGAGGAGTCACATTCCTGACCTACCTACTGGATGTCTCATAAAACTTTATAAAGCTGTGCAACTGTTTAGAACTTTCCCATTCACTGACAGCAAGCAGAGATGCTAAAAAACTGCTGAGAAACCTATTGGGACTTAAAGGGGCACTCCACTGGAAAACATATATAATATTTTTTATTTATTTTTTTTTAAATCAACTGGTGCCAGAAAGTTAAACAGATTTGTAAGTTACTTCTATAAAAAAAAAAAAATTAATCCTTCCAGTACTTATCAGCTATTTTCTTTTTTAATTTCCTTTCTGCCGGACCACAGTGCTCTCTGTTGACACCCCTGTCCATTTTAGGAACTGTCCAGAGCAGGAGAGGTTTTCTATGGGGATTTGCTCCTATTCTGGACAGTTCCAAAAAATGGACAGAGGTGTCAGCAGAGAGCACTGTGGTCAGGCAGAAAGGAAATTCTAAAAGAAAAGAACTTCCTGTGTATCGTAACAACAGCCGATAAGTACTGGAAGCATTAAGATTTTTTAATAGAAGTTATTTACAAATCTGTTTCTTTCTGGAACCAATTGATTAAAAAAAAAAAAAAGTTTTTTCAGTGGAGTACCCCTTTAATACTTTTCACAGCTGAGGGTCTGTTACAGTTGTATCCATATCAGCAGTGGTTACAGTGCATCAGTCAGAAGCAGTGTTTCCCCCGAACCATGGTGCCTCCAGCTGTTGCAAAACTACAACTCCCAGTATGCCCGGACAGCCAATGGCTGTCCGGGCATGCTGGGAGTTGTAGTTTTGCAACAGCTGGAGGCACCCTGGTTCAGGGGGAAACACTGCAATAGACAGTAGAGGCACTGATCATATCTATGTGATGGAGCAGAGCTGCAGTGTAAAGCATTGGGGAGAGACAAAGTGAAAAAAGATTTCACATATACAACTGTAACAAACCCTCAGCTCTGACAAGTATCGGTAATGTTGAGTATAACTCACTCCACCGCCGGGGGGCACAGTTTATTGTTGTCCCCGCTCTTTTCGGGGGTCGGACCGTGATGTGAGGGGTGAAGCAGATTTCTTCTGTCCGAGCATGCTGGGAGTTGTAGTTTTGAAACAGCTGGAGGCGCTACAAATCGACAGTTGAGTCCCTGATCTTATCAATGTGGCGGAGCAGAGCTGCAGTGTAAAGCACTGGGGGTGCGATAATCTAATACGGGGTAAAACTCAACTAAGGCTTGAAAGTATACAACTGTAACAAACCCTCAGCTGTGACAAGTATCAGTATTGTATAGCATAATGCGCACCACCACCAGGGGGCGCAGTTTAAAGGGGTACTCCCGTGGACATTTTTTTTTTTTATCAACTGGTGCCAGAAAGTTAAACAGATTTGTAAATCACTTCTATAAAAAAATCTTAATCCTTCCAGTACTTTTTAGAGGCTGTATACTACAGAGAAATCCAAAAAAGAAATGCATTTCCTCTGATGTCCTGACCACAGTGCTCTCTGCTGACCTCTGCTGTCATTTTAGGAACTGTCCAGAGCAGCATATGTTTGCTATGGGGATTTTCTCCTGCTCTGGACAGTTCCTAAAATGGACAGAGATGTCAGCAGAGAGCACTGTGGTCAGGACATCAGAGGAAATGCATTTCTTTTTTGGATTTCTCTTTAGTATAAAGCCCCTAAAAAGTACTGGAAGGATTAAGATTTTTTAATAGAAGTGATTTACAAATCTGTTTAACTTTCTGGCACCAGTTGATTTAAAAAAAATAAATAAATAAAGTTTTCCACGGGAGTACCCCTTTAATGTTGTCGTCCCCACCTTTTGCAGCTATAATTAGGGGGTCGGGCCCTGATGTGAGGGGTCAAGCAGCTTTCTTCAGTCCGGGCATGCTGGGAGTTGTAGTTTAGCGAAATCCAGACTGGCAACATGACTTCTTTCAAAAACAGCGCCACACCTATATCTACAGGATGCATGCGGTATTGCAGCTTGGCCCATTCACCTCAATACCAGAAAACAGATGCGGCGACGTTTTTGTTTTCGGAATAAAGTGGCCATGTTTTTTTCTTCTAATCCCGACTGCGCTGCCCCCTATCTGTCGCCATTGACATAAACATGTAGTGTGATCTTTCAGATATTTCAGAAACAGCGCCACTCTTGTCCTCAGTTCTTGTGTGGTATTGCAATTCAGTTACATTGAAGTGAGTGAATGGAGCTGAGTTTTGATACCTAGAGCAACCTGAAAGACTAAAGTGGCGCTGTTTTACAGCAGACCGGAGTGCAAGCTCTTCTGACATCTGAACCTTAAAGGGGTACTCCGATGGAAAACTTTTAATTTAATTTTTTTTAATCAACTGGTGCCAGAAAGTTAAACAGATTTGTAAATTACTTCTATAAAAATATCTTAATCCTTCCAGTACTTAGCTGCTGAATACTTTTTGGAACACAGTGGTCTCTGCTGACATCATGAGCACAGTGCTCTCTGCTGACATCTCTGTCCATTTTAAGAACTGTCCAGAGTAGGAGAAAATCCCCATAGGAAACATATGCTGCTCTGGACAGTTCCTAAAATGGACAGAGATGTCAGCAGAGAGCACTGTGGTAATGATGTCAGCAGAGAGCTCTGTGTTCCAAAAAGAAAATAATGTCCTCTGTAGTATTCAGCAGCTAATAAGTACTGGAAGGATTAAGATTTTTTTTAATGGAAGTAATTTACAAATCTGTTTAACTTTCTGGCACCAGTTGATTTAAAAAAAATAAAAAAGTTTTCCATCGGAGTACCCCTTTAACAAACACAAGATGTATATTTCTGAGGTTCCGTCACAGTTGCATCGTACCTCCCCCCCCCCCCCCCCCCCCCTTGTATGTTGTGTCAGCTGATCGCCTTTTGTTTGTCCGGCAGCTGAACCTACTGATGTGACCGTCGTCCTCTGCAACAGCTGACCATCTAGCACGGTGTTTCCCAATCAGTGTGCCTCCAGCTGTTGCTAAACTACAACTCCCAGCATGCCCGGACAGCCTTTGGCTGTCCGGGCATGCTGGGAGTTGTAGTTTTGCAACAGCTGGAGGCACCCTGGTAGGGAAACACTGCCCTTAACCCAATCTTTCCCTATAGGTTTGCTCCACTGGGGGGTTTTCTCCCTCTCCTAAATGCTAGAGACTGTCCGGACATGCTGGGAGTTGTAGTTTTGCAACAGCTGGAGGCACACTGGTCGGGAAATCCTGAGTGTTTGTTATAATTGTATCCAGTTTAGACAAATCCTCAGAATTCTAGAGGGATACATAGTAACAAAGTATCAGCGTGGAAATGCTGAGTGTTATACAACTGTAACAAACCCCCAGCTGTGATGACATCAGGATGAGTTACAGTCATGGCGGTAAATGTTGTCCCCCCTGAAATGTTTCTATAAAATGAAGTATTCCTCACAGGAAAGGATTGCAGTAACACAGGTTTATTCCCTTTGTGTATATATATATATATATATATATATATATATATATATATATATATATATATATAGATCTCCTCTCCTCTCCTCTGTGTATATATATATATATATATATATATATATATATATATAGATCTCCTCTCCTCTGTATATATATATATATATATATATAGATCTCCTCTCCTCTGTATATATAGATCTCCTCTCCTCTGTATATATATATATATAGATCTCCTCTCCTCTGTATGTATATATATAGATCTCCTCTCCTCTGTATATATATATATATTGCAGTAACACATGTTTTGCTATATACATGTTTATTCCCTTTGTCTGTATTGGAACTAAACCAAAAAAGGAGGAAAAAAAGCAAATTGGACATAATGTCACCAAACTCCAAAAATGGTCTGGACACAATTATTGGCCCCTTTCATAATTGTGGATAAATAAGATTGTTTCCAGCCTGTGATGTTCCTTTATACTCACCTGGGGCAAGTAACAGGGGGGGGCAATATAAAAATCACACCTGACAGCAGATAAAAAGGAGAGAAGTTCACTTAGTCTTTGCATTGTGTGTCTGTGTGTGTCATACTAAGCATGGACAACAGAAAGAGGAGAAGAGAACAGAAAGAGGAGAAGAGAACAGAAAGAGGAGAAGAGAACAGAAAGTGGAGAAGAGAACAGAAAGAGGAGAAGAGAAATGTCTGAGGACTTGGGAACCAAAATTGTGGAAAAATATCAACAATCTCAAGGTTACACGTCCATCTCCAGAGATCTAGATTTGTCTTTGTCCACAGTGCGCAACATTATCAAGAAGTTTACACCCCATGGCCCTGTAGATAATCTCCCTGGGCGTGGACGGAAGAGAAAAACTGATGAAAGGTGTCAACACAGGATAGTCCGGATGGTGGATAAGCATCCCCAAACAAGTTCCAAAGATATTCAAGCTGTCCTGCAGGATCAGGGAGCATCAGTGTCAGCGCGAACTATCCGTCCACATATAAATGAAATGAAATGCTATGGAGGAGACCGAGTAGGACCCCACTATGGAGGGAGACCGAGGAGGACCCCACTATGGAGGGAGACCGAGGAGGACCCCACTATGGAGGAGACCCAGGAGGACCCCACTGTGGAGGGACCCAGGAGGACCCCACTATGGAGGAGACTCAGGAGGACCCCATTATGGAGGAGACCCAGGAGGGCCCCACTGTGGAGGAGACCCAGGAGGGCCCCACTGTGGAGGAGACCCAGGAGGACCCCACTGTGGAGGAGACCCAGGAGGACCCCACTGTGGAGGAGACCCAGGAGGACCCCACTGTGGAGGAGACCCAGGAGGACCCCATTATGGAGGAGACCCAGGAGGACCCCACTATGGAGGAGACCCAGGAGGACCCCACTATGGAGGAGACCCAGGAGGACCCCACTATGGAGGAGACCCAGGAGGACCCCACTATGGAGGAGACCCAGGAGGACCCCACTAAGGAGGAGACCCAGGAGGACCCCACTATGGAGGAGACCCAGGAGGACCCCGCTATGGAGGAGACCCAGGAGGACCCCACTATGGAGGAGACCCAGGTGGACCCCACTATGGAGGAGACCCAGGTGGACCCCACTATGGAGGAGACCCAGGGGGACCCCGCTATGGAGGAGACCCAGGAGGACCCCACTATGGAGGAGACCCAGGAGGACCCCACTATGGAGGAGACCCAGGTGGACCCCACTATGGAGGAGACCCAGGGGGACCCCGCTATGGAGGAGACCCAGGAGGACCCCACTATGGAGGAGACCCAGGAGGACCCCACTGCTGACACAGAGACATAAAAAAGTAAGACTACATTTTACCAAAATGAACTTGAGTAACCAAAATCCTTCTGGGAAAACGTCTTGTGGACAGATGAGACCAAGATAGAGGTTTTGGTAAAGCAAATCATTCTACTGTTTACCGAAAACGGAATGAGGCCTACAAAGAAAAGAGCACAGAACCTACAGTGACATATGGAGGAGGTCAGTGATGTTTTGGGTTGTTTTGCTGCCTCTGGCACTGGGGGCCTTGAATGTGTACAAGACATCATGAAATCTGAGGATTACCAATGGATTTTGGGTCGCACTGTACAGCCCAGTGTCAGAAAGCTGGGTTTGTGTCCGAGATCTTGGGTCTTCCAGCAGGACAATGACCCCAAACATACGTCAAAAAGCCCCAGAAATGGTGACAACAAAGCGCTGGAGAGTTCTGAAGTGTCAGCAATGAGTCCAGATCTAAATCCCATTGATCACCTGTGGAGAGATCCTAAAATTACTGTTGGGAAAAGGCGCCGTCCAATAAGAGACCGGGAGCAGTTTGTAAAGGAAGAGTGGTCCAACATTCCAGCTGAGAGGTGTAAGAAGCTTATTGATGGTTATAGGAAGAGTGGTCCAACATTCCGGCTGAGAGGTGTAAGAAGCTTATTGATGGTTATAGGAAGAGTGGTCCAACATCCCGGCTGAGAGGTGTAAGAAGCTTATTGATGGTTATAGGAAGAGTGGCCCAACATTCCGGCTGAGAGGTATAAGAAGCTTATTGATGTTATAGGAAGAGTGGTCCAACATTCCGGCTGAGAGGTGTAAGAAGCTTATTGATGCTTATAGGAAGAGTGGTCCAACATTCCAGCTGAGAGGTGTAAGAAGCTTATTGATGGTTATAGAAAGAGTGGTCCAACATTCCGGCTGAGAGGTGTAAGGAGCTTATTGATGCTTATAGGAAGACACTGATTTCACTTATTTTCTCCAAAGGTTGTGCAACCAAATATTAAGTTAAGGGGCCAATAATTTTGCCCATTTTTGGAGTTTGGTGACATTATGTCCAATTTGCTTTTTTTCCTCCTTTTTTGGTTTAGTTCCAATACACACAAAGGGAATAAACATGTGGATAGCAAAACCTGTGTTACTGCAATATATATATATATATATATATATATATATATATATATATATATATATATATACAGAGGAGAGGAGATCTATATATATATATATATATATATATATATACAGAGGAGAGGAGATCTATATATATATATATACAGAGGAGAGGAGATCTATATATATATATACAGAGGAGAGGAGATCTATATATATATATATATATACAGAGGAGAGGAGATCTATATATATATATATATATATACAGAGGAGAGGAGATCTATATATATATATATATACACAAAGGGAATAAACATGTGTATAGCAAAACCTGTGTTACTGCAATATATATATATATATACAGAGGAGAGGAGATCTATATATATATATATACAGAGGAGAGGAGATCTATATATATATATATATATATACAGAGGAGAGGAGATCTATATATATATATATATATATATACACAGAGGAGAGGAGATCTATATATATATATACACAAAGGGAATAAACATGTGTATAGCAAAACCTGTGTTACTGCAATCCTTTCCTGTGAGAAATACCTCATTTTATAGAAAAAATTCCAGGGGTGCCAACATTTACAGCCATGACTTTATGTATCTTTTGCTATTGAAAATGGCTGTTACCAGGGAACAATAACCGAACATGGCGGTACATAGCGGTAATGGTGACTCACCCTGCGGCCGGCCTCATTGTTCTGCATGTTCATCAGCGCCCGTGCCTGCTCCTCCGACCCTTTAGGGTAATTCTTTTCCCTCTCCCTGGCGTCCACAAATTCCTTGGCGAAGCGGTAGCCGTAGTCCACGTTATCCCCGCAGCCGCCCCACAGCCAGTCCCGCGGTAAGTCTTTGGGGCGAGACGTCCGGCTGCAGCCACAGGACGACAGCTCCCCCTCCCGGCAGGCGCGGCTGATGGCGTTCACCACTCCCGCCGCGCTGATGGCGTATGTGAAGGCCGCTTCTCTGCTTCCTGAAAGGGGGGAACAAGATTGGACAATATAGAATGGCTCTAAAGAGACTCTGTGGTCACTAGAGGACACAGGACATCTAAAGAGACTCAGTTGTCACTAGAGGACACAGGACATCTAAAGAGACTAGGTAGTCACTAGAGGAGAGAGAACATGTGAAGAGACTGGTCACTAGCGAAGAGGACATCTAAAGAGACTAGGTGGTAACTAGAGGAGAGAGGACATCTAAATGGGTAAATGGTCACTAGAGGAGAGAAAACATCTGAAGAGACTCAGTGGTCACTAGAGGAGAGGGGACATCTAAAAAGGGTTGATGGTCACTAGAGGAGGGAGAACATAAGAAGAGCCTCGGTAGTCAATAGAGGAGAGAGGACATCTAAAGAGACTAGGTGGTCACTAGAGGAGAGAGAACATCTGAAGAGATTCAGTGGTCACTAGAGGAGAAAGGACATCTAAAAGAGACTGGTCACTGGAGGAGAGAGGACATCTAAAGAGACTCAGTGGTCACTTAGGGAGTGAGGACATCTAAAGAGTCTAGGTGGTCACTAGAGGAGAGAGGACATCTGAAGAGACTTTGTGGTCACTAGAGGAGAGAGAACATCTAAAGAGACTAGGTGGTCACTAGAGGAGAGAGCCCCTGCATGGCTCGTTACTGTGTATCAGAATTCTCTCCTGTAGCAGACCCTGTATGGATTGTTACAGTGTATCAGAATTCTCTCTTGTAGCAGACCCTGTAGGGCTCGTTACAGTGTATCAGAATTCTCTTGTAGCAGACCCTGTAGGGCTGGTTACAGTGTATCAGAATTTTCTTGTAGCAGACCCTGTATGGATGTTACAGTGTATCAGAATTCTCTCTTGTAGCAGACCCTGTATGGATTGTTACAGTGTATCAGAATTCTCTCCTGTAGCAGACCCTGTAGGGCTCGTTACAGTGTATCAGAATTTTCTTGTAGCAGACCCTGTATGGATGTTACAGTGTATCAGAATTCTCTTGTAGTAGACCCTGTATGGATTGTTACAGTGTATCAGAATTCTCTGCTAGCAGACCCTGTAGGGCTCATTCAACCTTGTAGGACAAACCCTTTATGTTTGTACAGTGTATCAGAATTCTCTTGTAGCAGACGCTGTAGGGCTCGTTACACTGTATCAGAATTATCTCTTGTAGCAGATCCTGTATGGATGTTACAGTGTATCAGAATTCTCTTGTAGCAGACCCTGTAGGGCTCATTACAGTGTATCAGAATTCTCTTGTAGCAGACCCTGTAGGGCTCGTTACAGTGTATCAGAATTATCTTGTAGCAGACCCTGTAGGGCTCGTTACAGTGTATCAGAATTATCTTGTAGCAGACGCTGTAGGGCTCGTTACAGTGTATCAGAATTATCTTGTAGCAGACCCTGTAGGGCTCGTTACACTGTATCAGAATTATATTGTAGCAGACCCTGTAGGGCTTGTTACAGTGTATCAGAATTCTCTTGTAGCAGACCCTGTAGGGCTCGTTAGAGTGTATCAGAATTCTCATGTAGCAGACGCTGTAGGGCTCGTTACAGTTTATCAGAATTCTCTTGTAGCAGACGCTGTAGGGCTCGTTACAGTGTATCAGAATTCTCTTGTAGCAGACCCTGTAGGGCTCGTTACAGTGTATCAGAATTGTCTTGTAGCAGACCCTGTATGGATGTTACAGTGTATCAGAATTCTCTCTTGTAGCAGACCCTGTATGGATTGTTACAGTGTATCAGAATTCTCTCCTGTAGCAGACCCTGTAGGGCTCGTTACAGTGTATCAGAATTCTCTTGTAGCAGACCCTGTAGGGCTCATTACAGTGTATCAGAATTATCTTGTAGCAGACGCTGTAGGGCGCGTTACAGTGTATCAGAATTCTCTTGTAGCAGACGCTGTAGGGCTCGTTACACTGTATCAGAATTCTCTTGTAGCAGACCCTGTAGGGCTCATTACACTGTATCAGAATTCTATTGTAGCAGACGCTGTAGGGCTCGTTACAGTGTATCAGAATTCTCTTGTAGCAGACGCTGTAGGGCGCGTTACAGTGTATCAGAATTCTCTTGTAGCAGACGCTGTATGGCTCGTTACACTGTATCAGAATTCTCTTGTAGCAGACGCTGTAGGGCTCGTTACAGTGTATCAGAATTCTCTTCTAGCAGACGCTGTAGGGCTCGTTACAGTGTATCAGAATTCTCTTGTAGCAGACGCTGTAGGGCTCGTTACACTGTATCAGAATTCTCTTGTAGCAGACGCTGTAGGGCTCGTTACAGTGTATCAGAATTCTCTTGTAGCAGACGCTGTAGGGCTCGTTACAGTGTATCAGAATTCTCTTGTAGCAGACGCTGTAGGGCTCGTTACAGTGTATCAGAATTCTCTTGTAGCAGACCCTGTAGGGCTCGTTACAGTGTATCAGAATTCTCTTGTAACAGACGCTGTAGGGCTCGTTACAGTGTATCAGAATTCTCTTGTAGCAGACGCTGTAGGGCTCGTTACAGTGTATCAGAATTCTCTTGTAGCAGACCCTGTAGGGCTCGTTACAGTGTATCAGAATTCTCTTGTAGCAGACGCTGTAGGGCTCGTTACAGTGTATCAGAATTCTCTTGTAGCAGACCCTGTAGGGCTCGTTACAGTGTATCAGAATTCTCTTGTAGCAGACGCTGTAGGGCTCGTTCAACCTTGTAGGACAAACCCTTTATGTTTGTACAGTGTATCAGAATTCTCTTGTAGCAGACGCTGTAGGGCTCGTTACAGTGTATCAGAATTATCTCTTGTAGCAGATCCTGTATGGATGTTACAGTGTATCAGAATTCTCTTGTAGCAGACCCTGTAGGGCTCATTACAGTGTATCAGAATTCTCTTGTAGCAGACCCTGTAGGGCTCGTTACAGTGTATCAGAATTCTCTTGTAGCAGACCCTGTAGGGCTCGTTACAGTGTATCAGAATTCTCTTGTAACAGACGCTGTAGGGCTCGTTACAGTGTATCAGAATTCTCTTGTAGCAGACGCTGTAGGGCTCGTTACAGTGTATCAGAATTCTCTTGTAGCAGACCCTGTAGGGCTCGTTACAGTGTATCAGAATTCTCTTGTAGCAGACGCTGTAGGGCTCGTTACAGTGTATCAGAATTCTCTTGTAGCAGACCCTGTAGGGCTCGTTACAGTGTATCAGAATTCTCTTGTAGCAGACGCTGTAGGGCTCGTTACAGTGTATCAGAATTCTCTTGTAGCAGACGCTGTAGGGCTCGTTCAACCTTGTAGGACAAACCCTTTATGTTTTGTCCCTATTAGATGGACAAATGAAGGTCCCTATGGGGGGGTCTGCACTGTATGTTTTGCTCCCAGCAGGGGGTCTTGTATTCACCCCTTGTACCACATGACACCATCTCCAGCCTATAGCTGCAGGTCATGCTGGGACTCGTTGTTCTACATTATTCCTGCGCCCTGGTGCAGCGCTGACAGCTCAGTGTGAACTATGTCAGACACATCAGATAGCGATCGGCCCCTCGGGGCCCGGAGTCTCTGCATAGTGATTACAGATAAAGCCTATTCCACAGGCGGGGGCTGCACTGGTACTGACACAGGGGCACGGGAGACCCCGCAGAGGCCGCAGGATGGGTACCCGGCCTCCTATATCTGTCTATGTATCTGCTCCACAGTGACACCACATGGCTCTGTTGGTACTGCGGCTTAGGGAGCACTGGTGCCAGGTTTTCAGGGAGGGAATTGGGCAGGGTGGGTTGTTTAAGGGTTAATAACATGCAGGAATCCACAGGGCACCGAGGAGATAAAGGGTCCTCCTGAGGGAAGACATGGGTGCTGATAAGGTGCCGGGACCCCTCAAGGTGCGGGTGCTGGGAGAATGTTTGCCCCTGGGCATGAATACATTGGTGGGCACCATAAACAACTTTCTCCAGTCTGAGACCCTCCTATACATATCTCTGGGGTCTTCTCTGTATGGGGGTCTATGGTCAGGAGCAGTAGATGTGAGACCCTCCTGTACATATCTCTGGGGTCTTCTCTGTATGGGGGTCTATAGTCAGGAGCAGTAGATGTGAGACCCTCCTGTACATATCTCTGGGGTCTTCTCTGTATGGGGGTCTATAGTCAGAAGCAGTAGATGTGAGACCCTCCTGTACATATCTCTGGGGTCTCCTGTATATGGGGGTCTATGGTCAGGAGCAGTAGATGTGAGACCCTCCTATACATATCTCTGGGGTCTTCTCTGTATGGGGGTCTATAGTCAGGAGCAGTAGATGTGAGACCCTCCTGTACATATCTCTGGGGTCTTCTCTGTATGGGGGTCTATAGTCAGGAGCAGTAGATGTGAGACCCTCCTATATATATCTCTGGGGTCTTCTCTGTATGGGGGTCTATGGTCAGGAGCAGTAGATGTGAGACCCTCCTGTACATATCTCTGGGGTCTCCTGTATATGGGGGTCTATAGTCAGGAGCAGTAGATGTGAGACCCTCCTGTACATATATCTGGGGTCTTCTCTGTATGGGGGTCTATAGTCAGGAGCAGTAGATGTGAGACCCTCCTATACATATCTCTGGGGTCTTCTCTGTATGGGGGTCTATGGTCAGGAGCAGTAGATGTGAGACCCTCCTATACATATCTCTGGGGTCTTCTCTGTATGGGGGTCTATAGTCAGGAGCAGTAGATGTGAGACCTTCCTGTACATATCTCTGGAGTCTTCTCTGTATGGGGGTCTATAGTCAGGAGCAGTAGATGTGAGACCTTCCTGTACATATCTCTGGAGTCTTCTCTGTATGGGGGTCTATGGTCAGGAGCAGTAGATGTGAGACCCTCCTATACATATCTCTGGGGTCTTCTCTGTATGGGGGTCTATAGTCAGGAGCAGTAGATGTGAGACCCTCCTATACATATCTCTGGGGTCTTCTCTGTATGGGGGTCTATAGTCAGGAGCAGTAGATGTGAGACCCTCCTGTACATATCTCTGGGGTCTTCTCTGTATGGGGGTCTATAGTCAGGAGCAGTAGATGTGAGACCCTCCTGTACATATCTCTGGGGTCTTCCCTGTATGGGGTCTATAGTCAGGAGCAGTAGATGTGAGACCCTCTTGTACATATATCTGGGGTCTTCTCTGTATGGGGGTCTATAGTCAGGAGCAGTAGATGTGAGACCCTCCTGTACATATCTCTGGGGTCTTCTCTGTATGGGGGTCTATAGTCAGGAGCAGTAGATGTGAGACCCTCCTGTACATATCTCTGGGGTCTTCTCTGTATGGGGGTCTATAGTCAGGAGCAGTAGATGTGAGACCCTCCTATACATATCTCTGGGGTCTCCTGTATATGGGGGTCTATAGTCAGGAGCAGTAGATGTGAGACCCTCCTATACATATCTCTGGGGTCTTCTCTGTATGGGGGTCTATGGTCAGGAGCAGTAGATGTGAGACCCTCCTATACATATCTCTGGGGTCTCTTGTATATTGGGGTCTATAGTCAGGAGCAGTAGATGTGAGACCCTCCTATACATATCTCTGGGGTCTTCTCTGTATGGGGGGTCTATAGTCAGGAGCAGTAGATGTGAGACCCTCCTATACATATCTCTGGGGTCTTCTCTGTATGGGGGTCTATGGTCAGGAGCAGTAGATGTGAGACCCTCCTATACATATCTCTGGGGTCTTCTCTGTATGGGGGTCTATGGTCAGGAGCAGTAGATGTGAGACCCTCCTGTACATATCTCTGGGGTCTTCTCTGTATGGGGGTCTATAGTCAGAAGCAGTAGATGTGAGACCCTCCTGTACATATCTCTGGGGTCTCCTGTATATGGGGGTCTATGGTCAGGAGCAGTAGATGTGAGACCCTCCTATACATATCTCTGGGGTCTTCTCTGTATGGGGGTCTATAGTCAGGAGCAGTAGATGTGAGACCCTCCTGTACATATCTCTGGGGTCTTCTCTGTATGGGGGTCTATAGTCAGGAGCAGTAGATGTGAGACCCTCCTATATATATCTCTGGGGTCTTCTCTGTATGGGGGTCTATGGTCAGGAGCAGTAGATGTGAGACCCTCCTGTACATATCTCTGGGGTCTACTGTATATGGGGGTCTATAGTCAGGAGCAGTAGATGTGAGACCCTCCTGTACATATATCTGGGGTCTTCTCTGTATGGGGGTCTATAGTCAGGAGCAGTAGATGTGAGACCCTCCTATACATATCTCTGGGGTCTTCTCTGTATGGGGGTCTATGGTCAGGAGCAGTAGATGTGAGACCCTCCTATACATATCTCTGGGGTCTTCCCTGTATGGGGTCTATAGTCAGGAGCAGTAGATGTGAGACCCTCCTGTACATATATCTGGGGTCTTCTCTGTATGGGGGTCTATAGTCAGGAGCAGTAGATGTGAGACCCTCCTATACATATCTCTGGGGTCTTCTCTGTATGGGGGTCTATAGTCAGGAGCAGTAGATGTGAGACCCTCCTGTACATATCTCTGGGGTCTTCTCTGTATGGGGGTCTATAGTCAGGAGCAGTAGATGTGAGACCCTCCTGTACATATCTCTGGGGTCTTCTCTGTATGGGGGTCTATAGTCAGGAGCAGTAGATGTGAGACCCTCCTATACATATCTCTGGGGTCTCCTGTATATGGGGGTCTATAGTCAGGAGCAGTAGATGTGAGACCCTCCTATACATATCTCTGGGGTCTTCTCTGTATGGGGGTCTATGGTCAGGAGCAGTAGATGTGAGACCCTCCTATACATATCTCTGGGGTCTCTTGTATATTGGGGTCTATAGTCAGGAGCAGTAGATGTGAGACCCTCCTATACATATCTCTGGGGTCTTCTCTGTATGGGGGGTCTATAGTCAGGAGCAGTAGATGTGAGACCTTCCTGTACATATCTCTGGAGTCTTCTCTGTATGGGGGTCTATAGTCAGGAGCAGTAGATGTGAGACCCTCCTGTACATATCTCTGGGGTCTTCTCTGTATGGGGGTCTATAGTCAGGAGCAGTAGATGTGAGACCTTCCTGTACATATCTCTGGGGTCTTCTCTGTATAGGGGTCTATGGTCAGGAGCAGTAGATGTGAGACCCTCCTGTACATATCTCTGGGGTCTTCTCTGTATGGGGGTCTATAGTCAGGAGCAGTAGATGTGAGACCCTCCTGTACATATCTCTGGGGTCTTCTCTGTATGGGGGTCTATAGTCAGGAGCAGTAGATGTGAGACCCTCCTATACATATCTCTGGGGTCTTCTCTGTATGGGGGTCTATAGTCAGGAGCAGTAGATGTGAGACCCTCCTGTACATATCTCTGGGGTCTTCTCTGTATGGGGTCTATAGTCAGGAGCAGTAGATGTGAGACCCTCCTATACATATCTCTGGGGTCTTCTCTATATGGGGGTCTATAGTCAGGAGCAGTAGATGTGAGACCCTCCTGTACATATATCTGGGGTCTTCTCTGTATGGGGGTCTATAGTCAGGAGCAGTAGATGTGAGACCCTCCTGTACATATCTCTGGGGTCTTCTCTGTATGGGGGTCTATGGTCAGGAGCAGTAGATGTGAGACCCTCCTATACATATCTCTGGGGTCTTCTCTGTATGGGGGTCTATAGTCAGGAGCAGTAGATGTGAGACCCTCCTATACATATCTCTGGGGTCTTCTCTGTATGGGGGTCTATGGTCAGGAGCAGTAGATGTGAGACCCTCCTATACATATCTCTGGGGTCTTCTCTGTATGGGGGTCTATGGTCAGGAGCAGTAGATGTGAGACCCTCCTGTACATATCTCTGGGGTCTTCTCTGTATGGGGGTCTATAGTCAGGAGCAGTAGATGTGAGACCCTCCTGTACACATCTCTGGGGTCAACTCTTTATCAGGGTCTCTGATCAGGCAGTGGTAGCTCTGTAGCACTGATTAGAGGGTCTTCTCTATATGGGGGTCTATGTCAGGTCTCTGTAGCAGTAATTAGAGGGTCTTCTCTATATGGGGGTCTATGGCCAGGTCTCTGTAGCAGTGATTAGAGGGTCTTCTCTGTATGGGGGTCTATGGCCAGGTCTCTGTAGTAGTAATTAGAGGGTCTTCTCTATATGGGGGTCTATGGCCAGGTCTCTGTAGCAGTGATTAGAGGGTCTTCTCTGTATGGGGGTCTATGGCCAGGTCTCTGTAGCAGTGATTAGAGGGTCTTCCCTATACGGGGGTCTATGGCCAGGTCTCTGTAGCAGTGATTAGAGGGTCTTCCCTATACGGGGGTCTATGGCCAGGTCTCTGTAGCACCGATTAGAGGGTCTTCTGATCTCCCTATTTGTTTTCACTTTGTTTGAAGGGGAAAGTGATGTAGTACTAATGGTGCCAGTAATCCCCCTCACAGGATTAGGAATGCGGGGGCTGGGGGGTGGACGGCCCCTTTAACACCTATCTTTATTATGTGGCATCAGCCCAGGCCCGGATCTGCAGCTCCTCTCCATATCAAAGGGATCTACACAATGGGACCTCACACCTCAAATCAAAGGGTTAATGGTGGGGGAGGGGGCCGGGGGCTGCACCCAAAACATAGAACCCTGATATATGAAGACTGGATGTGAGAAGACCCCAAAAATAAAGGACATCCCAAAATCCTGTAGTATTTACAGAACACTCAGTATTGAGTATACAGGTCAGGAGGAGTGGTACTGTGCAGTGTATATATATATATACACACACAGAATAAGAGCAGAAAAGGACAATTCAGGGACTGACATTTCCAGGGGGATCTGAACATTTTCGGGGGTTCTCACCGATCTGCATGACTCTGCCGAAGACGGAGGCGTTGTCCACAGTGCTGCAGTTCCACCTCCTCTGCTTGAACTGGTACTGGCACTCCTTGATGCCCGTTTTGGCCCCTTCCCCAATGTAGACCATGTGGTCCTGGTACAGGTGGCACAGCTTCCTCTGCCCGGGGGATAGGCCACTCAGCTGGCTGCACAGGGGCTGGGCACCGATTATATACATCTCCGGCCTCTGGATGGGGTTTAGGGCCATCGACCTGGAACAGGAGAGAAGACAGGTTACAGAGGAACTCCACCCAGAACCCTTCTTTATTCACACAACTGATAGAGGAGGGTCCCATATGAACTTGGGGGGGACCCCTCTGTACCCCATTACAGACCTTTACATAGACCAGTGTTGCTTAAGTGCCTCCAGCTGTTGCAAAAACTACAATTCCCAACATGCCCGCCCTATTTGGTCAACACTGCTCTAAGCCCAAGGGAATGTCAATCCTCCAGCCATGGTTTCCCTACAGGTTTCCTTCCTCCACTGGGGTTTATCCCCTCTCCTAAGTGCTGGAGGCTATCTGGGCATGCTGGGAGTTGTAGTTTAGCAACAGCTGGAGGCACCCTGGTTAGGAAACACTGGTAGAGACAGTCCATACCTCTACCAGTATATATCCAGGACACTGCATAAAGTCATGGCCGTAAATGTTGGCCCCCCTGACGTTTTTCTATATAATGAAGTATTTCTCACAGGAAAGGATTGCAGTAACACAGGTTTATTCCCTTTGTGTGTATATATATATAGATCTCCTCTGTATATATATATATATATATATTGCAGTAACACATGTTTTGCTATACACATGTTTATTCCCTTTGTGTGTATATATATATATATATATATCTCCTCTCCTCTGTATATATATATATATTGCAGTAACACAGGTTTTGCTATACACATGTTTATTCCCTTTGTGTGTATTGGAACTAAACCAAAAAAGGAGGAAAAAAGCAAATTGGACATAATGTCACCAAACTCCAAAAATGGGCCGGACACAATTATTGGCCCCTTAACTTAATATTTGGTTGCACAGCCTTTGGGAAAAAAAATAAGTGAAATCAGTCTCTTCCTATAACCATCAATAAGCTTCTTACACCTCTCAGCCGGCATGTTGGACCACTCTTCCTATAAGCATCAATAAGCTCCTTAGACCTCTCAGCCAGAATGTTGGACCACTCTTCCTATAACCATCAATAAGCTTCTTACACCTCTCAGCCGGAATGTTGGACCACTCTTCCTATAAGCATCAATAAGCTTCTTACACCTCTCAGCCGGAATGTTGGACCACTCTTCCTATAAGCATCAATAAGCTTCTTACACCTCTCAGCCGGAATGTTGGACCACTCTTCCTATAACCATCAATAAGCTTCTTACACCTCTCAGCCGGAATGTTGGACCACTCTTCCTATAACCATCAATAAGCTTCTTACACCTCTCAGCCGGATTGTTGGACCACTCTTCCTATAAGCATCAATAAGCTTCTTACACCTCTCAGCCGGAATGTTGGACCACTCTTCCTATAAGCATCAATAAGCTCCTTAGACCTCTCAGCCGGAATGTTGGACCACTCTTCCTATAACCATCAATAAGCTTCTTACACCTCTCAGCCGGAATGTTGGACCACTCTTCCTATAAGCATCAATAAGCTCCTTAGACCTCTCAGCCGGAATGTTGGACCACTCTTCCTATAACCATCAATAAGCTTCTTACACCTCTCAGCCGGAATGTTGGACCACTCTTCCTATAAGCATCAATAAGCTTCTTACACCTCTCAGCCGGAATGTTGGACCACTCTTCCTATAACCATCAATAAGCTTCTTACACCTCTCAGCCGGAATGTTGGACCACTCTTCCTATAAGCATCAATAAGCTTCTTACACCTCTCAGCCGGAATGTTGGACCACTCTTCCTATAACCATCAATAAGCTTCTTACACCTCTCAGCCGGATTGTTGGACCACTCTTCCTATAAGCATCAATAAGCTTCTTACACCTCTCAGCCGGAATGTTGGACCACTCTTCCTATAAGCATCAATAAGCTCCTTAGACCTCTCAGCCAGAATGTTGGACCACTCTTCCTATAACCATCAATAAGCTTCTTACACCTCTCAGCCGGAATGTTGGACCACTCTTCCTATAACCATCAATAAGCTTCTTACACCTCTCAGCCGGAATGTTGGACCACTCTTCCTATAAGCATCAATAAGCTTCTTACACCTCTCAGCCGGAATGTTGGACCACTCTTCCTATAACCATCAATAAGCTTCTTACACCTCTCAGCCGGAATGTTGGACCACTCTTCCTTTACAAACTGCTCCCGGTCTCTTATTGGACGGCGCCTTTTCCCAACAGTAATTATAAGATCTCTCCACAGGTGATCAATGGGATTTAGATCTGGACTCATTGCTGACACTTCAGAACTCTCCAGCACTTTGTTGTCGTCCATTTCTGGGGCTTTTTGACGTATGTTTGGGGTCATTGTCCTGCTGGAAGACCCAAGATCTCGGACACAAACCCAGCTTTCTGACACTGGGCTGTACAGTGCGACCCAAAATCCATTGGTAATCCTCAGATTTCATGATGTCTTGTACACATTCAAGGCCCCCAGTGCCAGAGGCAGCAAAACAACCCAAAACATCACTGACCTCCCCCATATGTCACTGTAGGTTCTGTGTTCTTTTCTTTGTAGGCATCATTCCGTTTTCGGTAAACAGTAGAATGATTTGCTTTACCAAAAAGATCTATCTTGGTCTCATCTGTCCACAAGACGTTTTCCCAGAAGGATTTTGATTACTCAAGTTCATTTTGGTAAAATGTAGTCTTGCTTTTTTCTGTCTTGGTGTCAGCAGTGGAGTCCTCCTGGGTCTCCTCCATAGTGGGGTCCTCCTGGGTCTCCTCCATAGTGGGGTCCTCGTGGGTCTCCTCCATAGTGGGGTCCTCCTGGGTCTCCTCCACAGTGGGGTCCTCCTGGGTCTCCTCCACAGTGGGGTCCTCCTGGGTCTCCTCCACAGTGGGGTCCTCCTGGGTCTCCTCCACAGTGGGGTCCTCCTGGGTCTCCTCCACAGTGGGGTCCTCCTGGGTCTCCTCCACAGTGGGGTCCTCCTGGGTCTCCTCCACAGTGGGGTCCTCCTGGGTCTCCTCCAGAGTGGGGTCCTCCTGGGTCTCCTCCAGAGTGGGGTCCTCCTGGGTCTCCTCCAGAGTGGGGTCCTCCTGGGTCTCCTCCAGAGTGGGGTCCTCCTGGGTCTCCTCCACAGTGGGGTCCTCCTGGGTCTCCTCCACAGCGGGGTCCTCCTGGGTCTCCTCCACAGCGGGGTCCTCCTGGGTCTCCTCCACAGCGGGGTCCTCCTGGGTCTCCTCCATAGTGGGGTCCTCCTGGGTCTCCTCCATAGTGGGGTCCTCCTGGGTCTCCTCCATAGTGGGGTCCTCCTGGGTCTCCTCCATAATGGGGTCCTCCTGGGTCTCCTCCATAGTGGGGTCCTCCTGGGTCTCCTCCATAGTGGGGTCCTCCTGGGTCTCCTCCATAGCATTTCATTTCATTTATATGTCGCCGGATAGTTTGCGCTGACACTGATGCTCCCTGAGCCTGCAGGACAGCTTGAATATCTTTGGAACTTGTTTGGGGCTGCTTATCCCCCATCCGGACTATCTTGCGTTGACACCTTTCATCAGTTTTTCTCTTCCGTCCACGCCCAGGGAGATTATCTACAGGGCCATGGGGTGTAAACTTCTTGATAATGTTGCGCACTGTGGACAAAGACAAATCTAGATCTCTGGAGATGGACTTGTAACCTGGAGATTGTTGATATTTTTCCACAATTTTGGTTCCCAAGTCCTCAGACAGTTCTCTTCTCCTCTTTCTGTTCTC
This sequence comes from Hyla sarda, assembly GCF_029499605.1. Lineage (NCBI taxonomy): Eukaryota > Metazoa > Chordata > Amphibia > Anura > Hylidae > Hyla > Hyla sarda. The sequence goes on from NC_079192.1 coordinate 416,374,230, forward strand.
TCTTCTCCTCTTTCTGTTCTCTCTTCTCCTCTTTCTGTTCTCTCTTCTCCTCTTTCTGTTCTCTCTTCTCCTCTTTCTGTTCTCTCTTCTCCTCTTTCTGTTCTCTCTTCTCCTCTTTCTGTTCTCTCTTCTCCTCTTTCTGTTCTCTCTTCTCCTCTTTCTGTTCTCTTCTCCTCTTTCTGTTCTCTCTTCTCCTCTTTCTGTTCTCTCTTCTCCTCTTTCTGTTCTCTCTTCTCCTCTTTCTGTTCTCTCTTCTCCTCTTTCTGTTCTCTCTTCTCCTCTTTCTGTTCTCTCTTCTCCTCTTTCTGTTCTCTCTTCTCCTCTTTCTGTTCTCTCCTCCTCTTTCTGTTCTCTCCTCCTCTTTCTGTTCTCTCTTCTCCTCTTTCTGTTCTCTCCTCCTCTTTCTGTTCTCTTCTCCTCTTTCTGTTCTCTTCTCCTCTTTCTGTTCTCTTCTCCTCTTTCTGTTGTCCATGCTTAGTGTGACACACACACAGACACAATGCAAAGACTAAGTGAACTTCTCTCCTTTTTATCTGCTTTCAGGTGTGATTTTTATATTGCCCTCACCTGTTACTTGCCCCAGGTGAGTATAAAGGAACATCACAGGCTGGAAACAATCTTATTTATCCACAATTATGAAAGGCGCCAATAATTTTGTCCAGACCATTTTTGGAGTTTGGGGACATTATGTCCAATTTGCTTTTTTTCCTCCTCTTTTGGTTTAGTTCCAATACACACAAAGGGAATAAACATGTGTATAGCAAAACCTGTGTTACTGCAATATATATATATATATATATATATATACAGAGGAGAGGAGATCTATATATATATATATATACAGAGGAGAGGAGATCTATATATATATATATATATATATATATATACAGAGGAGATCTATATATATATACAGAGGAGAGGAGATCTATATATATACACACACAAAGGGAATAAACATGTGTATAGCAAAACCTGTGTTACTGCAATATATATATACAGAGGAAAGGAGATCTATATATATATACAGAGGAGAGGAGATCTATATATATATATATATATATATATATATATATATATATATATATATACAGAGGAGAGGAGATCTATATATATACACAGAGGAGAGGAGAGGAGATCTATATATATATATATATATATACACAAAGGGAATAAACATGTGTATAGCAAAACCTGTGTTACTGCAATATATATATATATATATATATATATATATATATATACACAGAGGAGAGGAGATCTATATATATATATACAGAGGAGAGGAGATCTATATATATATATATATATATATATATATATATACACACAGAGGAGAGGAGATCTATATATATATATATATATATACACAGAGGAGAGGATATCTATATATATATATATATATACAGAGGAGAGGAGATCTATATATATATATATACACAGAGGAGAGGAGATCTATATATATATATATATATATATATATATATACACACAAAGGGAATAAACATGTGTATAGCAAAACCTGTGTTACTGCAATATATATATACAGAGGAGATCTATATATATATATATATATATATATATATATACACACAGAGGAGAGGAGATCTATATATATATATATATATATATATATACAGAGGAGAGGAGATATATATATACATATATATATATATATATATACAGAGGAGAGGAGATATATATATACATATATATATATATATATATATATATATATATACAGAGGAGAGGAGATCTATATATATATATACACAGAGGAGAGGAGATCTATATATATATATATATATACAGAGGAGAGGAGATATATATATATATATATATATATATACAGAGGAGAGGAGATCTATATATATATATATACAGAGGAGAGGAGATATATATATATATATATATACAGAGGAGAGGAGATATATATATATATATATATATACAGAGGAGAGGAGATATATATATATATATATATATATATATATATATACACAAAGGGAATAAACATGTGTATAGCAAAACCTGTGTTACTGCAATATATATATACAGAGGAGAGGAGATCTATATATATATATATACATACAGAGGAGAGGATATCTATATATATATATATATATATATATATATATATACACACAGAGGAGAGGAGATCTATATATATATATATATATACAGAGGAGAGGAGATCTATATATATATATATATATACACAGAGGAGAGGAGATCTATATATATATATATATATACAGAGGAGAGGAGATCTATATATATATATATATATAAAGGAAGAACAAAGAAGAAGCACCGTGATACAGGATTCTAGATCCGTCTGGGTGCTCAGCTTCAGGGGCAGACCGACCCCCAACGTAATATCCTCAAAGAAGTGGAAGCGGCACTCCAAAATCACATCAAAGTAGTAGTTTATTCACTCATCTGTGTAAGCGACGTTTCGGCTTATCAATAAAGCCTTTTTCAAGCATGAAACAACAGTGCAAAAATGGTGTATATATACCCACCCCCCGATTGCACATGCAACAAGGAGGGGGCGTGTGCTCAAGATACAATAACAATAGTAATAAAACAGATCAGAGACCACAATCGGTCATATATAACAATATAAACAGTGAAGGGTGGTGAACCCATATACAATATTGAGTCCACAAACGTGCGATCATGTGTGGTACAATCAAGTAGTGTACATAATATCTTATAATTGATGTCTTGGTCCGGCATCAAGGGCGGCGCTCACCTGTTGACATGAGGAGGTTCATGTCAACAGGTGAGCGCCGCCCTTGATGCCGGACCAAGACATCAATTATAAGATATTATGTACACTACTTGATTGTACCACACATGATCGCACGTTTGTGGACTCAATATTGTATATGGGTTCACCACCCTTCACTGTTTATATTGTTATATATGACCGATTGTGGTCTCTGATCTGTTTTATTACTATTGTTATTGTATCTTGAGCACACGCCCCCTCCTTGTTGCATGTGCAATCGGGGGGTGGGTATATATACACCATTTTTGCACTGTTGTTTCATGCTTGAAAAAGGCTTTATTGATAAGCCGAAACGTCGCTTACACAGATGAGTGAATAAACTACTACTTTGATGTGATTTTGGAGTGCCGCTTCCACTTCTTTGAGGATATATATATATATATATATACACACAAAGGGAATAAACATGTGTATAGCAAAACCTGTGTTACTGCAATATATATATATATATATATATATATATATACAGAGGAGAGGAGATCTATATATATATATATATATACAGAGGAGAGGAGATCTATATATATATATATATATATATATATATATATACACAGAGGAGAGGAGATCTATATATATATATATATATATATATATATATATATATATACACAGAGGAGAGGAGATCTATATATATATATATATATACACAAAGGGAATAAACCTGTGTTACTTCAATCCTTTCCTGTGAGAAATACTTCATTTTATAGAAACATTTCAGGGGGGACAACATTTACGGCCATGACTGTACGACATGCTTCACTTCATGCAGTGCTGGTACAGTGTGTCATCTGGATTTGTAGGTTCATTACATATAGGAATAGGTGGTGCAGAACTACAACTCCCATCTTGTCCTGATGGTTGTGGTTTTGCAGAGAACACATTCTCACCATCTCCCTGAGCTCAGGAGCTGACACTTCACCCCCCCCCCCCCTCCATATATCAGGACACTGTCATTCGTCTATGATCTGCGTCTCCTTGTCTCATAACTGACCCCCCCCCCCCACCTTGTTGTACATGGCAGACTCGTTACAATGTATCAGCCTCTTCTCTATATATAGAAGCCCCCCAGCCTTATACCACAGGACCCCCCCTTACCTCCCTATACACAGCTGACACCTTACAGACTCGTTACAATGTATCAGCCTCTTCTGTATATAGAAGCCCCCTAAGCCTTATACCACAGGACCCCCTCACCTCCCTATACACAGCTGACACCTTACAGACTCGTTACAATGTATCAGCCTCTTCTCTATAGAAGCCCCCCAACCTTATACCACAGGACCCCCCCCTCACCTCCATATACACAGCTGACACCTTACAGACTCGTTACAATGTATCAGCCTCTTCTGTATATAGAAGCCCCCCAGCCTTATACCACAGGACCCCCTCACCTCCCTATACACAGCTGACACCTTACAGGCTCGTTACAATGTATCAGCCTCTTCTCTATAGAAGCCCCCCAACCTTATACTACAGGACCCCCCCCTCACCTCCATATACACAGCTGACACCTTACAGACTCGTTACAATGTATCAGCCTCTTCTGTATATAGAAGCCCCCCAGCCTTATACCACAGGACCCCCTCACCTCCCTATACACAGCTGACACCTTACAGACTCGTTACAATGTATCAGCCTCTTCTGTATATAGAAGCCCCCCAGCCTTATACCACAGGACCCCCCTCACCACCCTATACACAGCTGACACCTTACAGACTCGTTACAATGTATCAGCCTCTTCTCTATAGAAGCCCCCCAGCCTTATACCACAGGACCCCCCTCACCTCCCTATACACAGCTGACACCTTACAGACTCGTTACAATGTATCAGCCTCTTCTCTATAGAAGCCCCCCAGCCTTATACCACAGGACCCCCCTCACCTCCCTATACACAGCTGACACCTTACAGACTCGTTACAATGTATCAGCCTCTTCTGTATATAGAAGCCCCCCAGCCTTATACCACAGGACCCCCCTCACCTCCCTATACACAGCTGACACCTTACAGACTTGTTACAATGTATCAGCCTCTTCTCTATATATAGAAGCCCCCCAGCCTTATACCACAGGACCCCCCCTCACCTCCCTATACACAGCTGACACCTTACAGACTCGTTACAATGTATCAGCCTCTTCTCTATAGAAGCCCCCCAACCTTATACCACAGGACCCCCCCCCTCACCTCCATATACACAGCTGACACCTTACAGACTCGTTACAATGTATCAGCCTCTTCTGTATATAGAAGCCCCCCAGCCTTATACCACAGGACCCCCTCACCTCCCTATACACAGCTGACACCTTACAGACTTGTTACAATGTATCAGCCTCTTCTCTATATATAGAAGCCCCCCAGCCTTATACCACAGGACCCCCCCTCACCTCCCTATACACAGCTGACACCTTACAGACTCGTTACAATGTATCAGCCTCTTCTCTATAGAAGCCCCCCAACCTTATACCACAGGACCCCCCCCCCTCACCTCCATATACACAGCTGACACCTTACAGACTCGTTACAATGTATCAGCCTCTTCTGTATATAGAAGCCCCCCAGCCTTATACCACAGGACCCCCTCACCTCCCTATACACAGCTGACACCTTACAGACTCGTTACAATGTATCAGCCTCTTCTGTATATAGAAGCCCCCCAGCCTTATACCACAGGACCCCCCCCCCTCACCTCCATATACACAGCTGACACCTTACAGACTCGTTACAATGTATCAGCCTCTTCTCTATATAGAAGCCCCCCAGCCTTATACCACAGGACCCCCCTCACCTCCCTATACACAGCTGACACCTTACAGACTTGTTACAATGTATCAGCCTCTTCTCTATATATAGAAGCCCCCCAGCCTTATACCACAGGACCCCCCCTCACCTCCCTATACACAGCTGACACCTTACAGACTCGTTACAATGTATCAGCCTCTTCTGTATATAGAAGCCCCCCAGCCTTATACCACAGGACCCCCTCACCTCCCTATACACAGCTGACACCTTACAGACTCGTTACAATGTATCAGCCTCTTCTCTATAGAAGCCCCCCAACCTTATACCACAGGACCCCCCCCCTCACCTCCATATACACAGCTGACACCTTACAGACTCGTTACAATGTATCAGCCTCTTCTGTATATAGAAGCCCCCCAGCCTTATACCACAGGACCCCCTCACCTCCCTATACACAGCTGACACCTTACAGACTCGTTACAATGTATCAGCCTCTTCTGTATATAGAAGCCCCCCAGCCTTATACCACAGGACCCCCCCGCCTCACCTCCATATACACGGCTGACACCTTACAGACTCGTTACAATGTATCAGCCTCTTCTCTATATAGAAGCCCCCCAGCCTTATACCACAGGACCCCCTCACCTCCCTATACACAGCTGACACCTTACAGACTCGTTACAATGTATCAGCCCCTTCTCTATATATAGAAGCCCCCCAGCCTTATACCACAGGACCCCCCTCACCACCCTATACACAGCTGACACCTTACAGACTCGTTACAATGTATCAGCCTCTTCTCTATAGAAGCCCCCCAACCTTATACTACAGGACCCCCCTCACCTCCCTATACACAGCTGACACATTACAGACTCGTTACAATGTATCAGCCCCTTCTCTATATAGAAGCCCCCCAGCCTTATACCACAGTACCCCCCCCCTCACCACCCTATACACAGCTGACACCTTACAGACTCGTTACAATGTATCAGCCCCTTCTCTATATATAGAAGCCCCCCAGCCTTATACCACAGGACCCCCTCACCTCCCTATACACAGCTGACACCTTACAGACTCGTTACAATGTATCAGCCTCTTCTCTATAGAAGCCCCCCAGCCTTATACCACAGGACCCCCCCTCACCTCCCTATACACAGCTGACACCTTACAGACTCGTTACAATGTATCAGCCTCTTCTGTATATAGAAGCCCCCCAGCCTTATACCACAGGACCCCCCTCACCTCCATATACACAGCTGACACCTTACAGACTCGTTACAATGTATCAGCCTCTTCTCTATATAGAAGCCCCCCAGCCTTATACCACAGGACCCCCCCCCCCTCACCTCCATATACACAGCTGACACCTTACAGACTCGTTACAATGTATCAGCCCCTTCTCTATATATAGAAGCCCCCCAGCCTTATACCACAGTACCCCCCCTCACCTCCCTATACACAGCTGACACCTTACAGACTCGTTACAATGTATCAGCCCCCGGGTACTCACCACCAGGAGTTGGCCCCCACCAGGGGCAGGAGGGCAGCGGTCAGTAGCAGGATGGCTGTGCTCCCCCTCATGCTGCCCCCCGGACGCTCCGCGGATCTCCAGCCGCTCGCGGGTCCCTGTGAGAAGGAGACGGAGAGAAGACTGAGGAGAGAGGACGGGACTGCTCCGGGGCTCCCCCTGCCGGCCGGCCCCGGCACTGCACCCTCCACACTATCACTCATTTACATGTCATTACCTGAGAGGGGAAGGGACTGAGATATAAGGGAAAGAGACAGTCACATATAGGAGAGAGACAGTCACATAGGAGAGAGACAGTCACATATAGGGGAGAGAGAGAGTCACATAGGAAGAGACAGTCACATATAGGGGAGAGAGAGTCACATAGGAAGAGACAGTCACATATAGGGGAGAGACAGTCACATATAGGAGAGAGAGACAGTCACATGTAGGGGATAGAGAGAGTCACATAGGAAGATACAGTCACATATAGGGGAGAGAGAGAGTCACATAGGAAGAGACAGTCACATATAGGGGAGAGAGAGAGTCACATAGGAAGAGACAGTCACATATAGGGGAGAGAGAGAGTCACATAGGAAGAGACAGTCACATATAGGGGAGAGACAGTCACATATAGGAGAGAGAGAGTGACATAGGAAGAGACAGTCACATGTAGGGGATAGAGAGAGTCACATACAGGAGAGAGACAGTCACATATAGGAGAGAGAGTCATATATAGGGAGAGACAGTCACATATAGGGGAGAGACAGTCACATAGGAAGAGACAGTCACATATAGGAGAGAGACAGTCACATGTAGGGGAGAGAGACAGTCACATAGGAAGAGACAGTCATATATAGGAGAGAGACAGTCACATGTAGAGAAAGAGACAGTCACATAGGAAGAGACAGTCACATATAGGAGAGAGACAGTCACATGTAGGGAGAGAATCATATAGGGGAGAGACAGTCACATATAGGGGAAAGAGACAGTCACATGTAGGGAGAGACAGTCACATATAGGGAAGAGACAGTCACATAGGAAGAGACTGTCACATAGGAAGAGACTGTCACATATAGGGGAGAGAATCATATAGGGAGAGACTCGCATAGAGAGAGAGTCATATATATAGGGAGGAAACAGTCATTATATATATATAAGTGAGACAGTCACATATGGGGAGAGACAGTCTCATGTATAGGGGAGAGACATATATGAGAGATACAGTAACATATATAAGTAGACAGTCACATATATGGGGGAGAGAGACAGTCATGTATAGGGAGAGACAGTCACATATATGAGAGAGAGACAGTCACATATAGGGAGACACAGTCACATATAGGAGAGACATATATATAGGGGGAGATACAGACATATATAGGCGAGACTCCCCACAGGTGGAGGGGAGAGACTGCTACATACAAGGAGAGACACACAGGGGAAGATCACTGACGAGACACCAACAGACAGGTTAGAGACAGTTTTTGCAGGCTGACTGCTAGGTATCGGGAGAGATAGACAGCCACATACAGGAAGAGACCGTAATGTTTAGGTTACAGCCAAGGAGTCGGGGGGGGGGGGGGTCTCTGGGTGAGACAATATGGGGACCAGAAACAACATATGGATGTCACAATCTTAGGTAGAGCCGCATTGCAAAACTACAACCCCCAGCATGCTGGGAGTTGTAGTTTTGCAACAGCTGGAGGCACCCTGGTTTCAGCATAGCGCTCAGTGTGAACGGCACCGAAGCTTGCAGACTGTAACGTAACACCTGGCACGGTAATGGGCACTCTGTCGATGCCTCACGTGTCCCACAGCCGAAAGGTGACCAATCCAATGATGTAATGCGGCTGTGCCGATCCAGTTGTCGGATTCCTGACGGCAGATGATGTCATCGGACACAACAGCGTCCAGACAGGGGCGATAAGGCCTCACGTCTGCCCCCGTCGCGGTCCCTCATTTATCTATCCAGCACCTCCATATATATATATAAACACCATCACGGTCACACTTGGCATGTGTCAGCCCACCCGGCCCGCCTGTGACTGTATATACATCAGATCGGACCCGCCACTGTACAGAATAAATACACACAGTCTACAGATGTACAAGATGGGCTTAACCCTCTGCTGCCTGAAGACCCCCAACACCCCTTCCATTACTATTAAAAAGGTGTGTAATCTGGTAATCCAGAAAGTCCAATAATCCGGAACATGTCGGGTCCCAGTCAAATTGGAAGGAATATTACTGCATAGGCGGAAAGGTTATGGACGTGCTGAGCCCAAAGTCTCCTCCACAGCTTCTTATGATCAAATGGAACACAATGACAATCCTATAGGCATCGAACCTGAACCTATATAGTGCCGGACCTATAGGCATGGTACTGGATCTATAGGCATGGTGCTGGATCTATAGGCATGGTAATTGATCTATAGGTCTGGTGCTGGTTCTATTAGCATGGTGCCGGACCTATAGGCATGGTACTGGATCTATAGGCATGGTGCTGGATCTATAGACATGGTGCCGGACCTATAGGCATGGTGCTGGATCTATAGGCATGGTGCTGGATCTATAGGCATGGTACTTGATCTATAGGTCTGGTGCTGGTTCTATTAACATAGTGCCGGACCCATAGGCATGGTACTGGATCTATAGGTATGGTGCTGGTTCTATAGGCATGGTACTGGATCTATAGGTCTGGTGCTGGTTCTATTAACATAGTGCTGGACCCATAGGCATGGTACTGGATCTATAGGTATGGTGCTGGTTCTATAGGCATGGTACTGGATCTATAGGTCTGGTGCTGGTTCTATTAACATAGTGCCGGACCCATAGGCATGGTACTGGATATATAGGCATGGTGCTGGATCTATAGTCATGGTACTGGATCTATAGGCATGGTACTGGATATATAGGCATGGTGCTGGATCTATAGTCATGGTACTGGATCTATAGGCATGGTACTGGATATATAGGCATGGTGCTGGATCTATAGTCATGGTCCTGGATCTATAGGCATTGTACTGAATCTTTAGTGATGGTGCTGGATCTATAGTCATGGTGCTAGATCTATAGGTATGGTGCTGGATCTATAGTCATGGTGCTGGTTCTATAGGCATGGTACTGGATCTATAGGTATGGTGCTGGTTCTATTAGCATGGTGCCGGACCTATAGCCATAGTGCTGGATCCATAGGCATAGCACCAAACCTATAGAAACACAATGACAGATCTATAGGAATTGGGCTGGATCTATAGCCATGGTGTCGGACCTATAGGAATGGTGCTGGAGCTATAGATATAGTGTTAGATCCATAAGCATGGTGCTAGATTTATAGTCATGGTGCAAGATCTATAGTCATAGTGCCGGATCTATAGTCATGGTGCTGGTTCTATTGGCATAGTGCCAGACCTATAGGCATGGTGCTGGTTCTATTGGCATAGTGCCAGATCTATAGTCATGGTGCTGGTTCTATTGGCACAGTGCCGGATCTATAGTCATGGTGCTGGTTCTATTGGCATAGTGCCGGATCTATAGTCATGGTGCTAGTTCTATTGGCATAGTGCCGGATCTATAGGCATGGTGCTGGTTCTATTGGCATAGTGCCAGATCTATAGTCATGGTGCTGGTTCTATTGGCACAGTGCCGGATCTATAGTCATGGTGCTGGTTCTATTGGCATAGTGCCGGATCTATAGTCATGGTGCTAGTTCTATTGGCATAGTGCCGGATCTATAGTCATGGTGCTGGTTCTATTGGCATAGTGCCGGATCTATAGTCATGGTGCTAGTTCTATTGGCATAGTGCCGGATCTATAGTCATGGTGCTGGTTCTATTGGCATAGTGCCGGATCTATAGTCATGGTGCTAGTTCTATTGGCATAGTGCCGGATCTATAGTCATGGTGCTGGTTCTATTGGCATAGTGCCGGATCTATAGAAACATAGAATGTGTCGGCAGATAAGAACCATTTGGCCCATCTAGTCTGCCCAATAATCTGAATCCTATCAATAGTCCCTGGCCCTATTTTATATGAAGAATAGCCTTATACCTATCTCTATCTTATATGAAGGATAGCCTTATACCTATCTCTATCTTATATGAAGGATAGCCTTATACCTATCTCTATCTTATATGAACGATAGCCTTATACCTATCCCTTTCTTATATGAAGGATAGTCTTATGCTTATCCCTATCTTATATGAAGGATATCCTTATGCCTATCCCTATCTTATATGAAGGATATCCTTATACCTATCTCTATCTTATATGAAGGATATCCTTATGCCTATCTCTATCTTATATGAAGGATAGCCTTATACCTATCCCTATCTTATATGAAGGATAGCCTTATGTTTATCTCTATCTTATATGAAGGATAGTCTTATACCTATCCCTATCTTATATGAAGGATAGCCTTATACATATATCTATCTTATATGAAGGATAGCCTTATACCTATCTCTATCTTATATGAAGGATAACCTTATGCCTATCTCTATCTTATATGAAGGATAGCCTTATGCCTATCTCTATCTTATATGAAGGATAGTCTTATGCTTATCCCTATCTTATATGAAGGATAGTCTTATGCTTATCCCTATCTTATATGAAGGATAGCCTTATGCCTATCTCTATCTTATATGAAGGATAGTCTTATGCTTATCCCTATCTTATATGAAGGATATCCTTATGCCTATCTCTATCTTATATGAAGGATATCCTTATGCCTATCCCTATCTTATATGAAGGATATCCTTATACCTATCTCTATCTTATATGAAGGATATCCTTATGCCTATCTCTATCTTATATGAAGGATAGCCTTATACCTATCCCTATCTTATATGAAGGATAGCCTTATGCTTATCTCTATCTTATATGAAGGATAGTCTTATACATATCCCTATATCTTATATGATGGATATCCTTATGCTTTTCCCTATCTTATATGAAGGATATCCTTATACCTATCCCATGCATGTTTAAACTCCTTCACTGTATTTGCAGCGACCACTTCTGCAGGAAGGCTATTCCATGCATCCACTACTCTCTCGGTAATGTAATACTTCCTGATATTACTGCAGAAACCTTTGCCCCTCTAATTTAAAACTATGTTCTCTTGTGGTAGATTTTCTTATTTTAAATAATTTATATAGTCATGGTCCTGGTTCTATTGGCATAGTGCCGGATCTATAGTCATGGTGCTGGTTCTATTGGCATAGTGCCAGATCTATAGTAATGGTGCTGGTTCTATTGGCATAGTGCTGGATCTATATTCATGGTGCTGGTTCTATTGGCACAGTGCCGGATCTATAGTCATGGTGCTGGTTTTATTGGCATAGTGCCGGATCTATAGTCATGGTCCTGGTTCTATTGGCACAGTGCCGGATCTATATTCATGGTGCTGGTTCTATTGGCACAGTGCCGGATCTATAGTCATGGTGCTGGTTTTATTGGCATAGTGCCGGATCTATAGTCATGGTGCTGGTTCTATTGGCACAGTGCCGGATCTATAGTCATGGTGCTGGTTTTATTGGCATAGTGCCGGATCTATAGGCATGGTGCTGGTTCTATTGGCATAGTGCCGGATCCATAGTCATGTTGCTGGTTCTATTGGCATAGTGCCGGATCTATAGTCATGGTGCTGGTTCTATTGGCATAGTGCCGGATCTATAGTCATGGTCCTGGATCTATTGGCATAGTGCCGGATCTATAGTCATGGTCCTGGTTCTATTGGCATAGTGCAAGATCTATAGTTATGGTCCTGGTTCTATTGGCATAGTGCCGGATCTATAGTCATGGTGCTGGTTCTATTGGCATAGTGCCGGATCCATAGTCATGTTGCTGGTTCTATTGGCATAGTGCCAGATCTATAGTCATGGTCCTGGTTCTATTGGCATAGTGCCAGATCTATAGTCATGGTACTAAATCTATAGGCATGGTGCTGGATCTATAGTCATGGTGCTGGTTCTATAGGCATGGTGCCGGATCTATAGTCATGGTCCTGGTTCTATTGGCATAGTGCCGGATCTATAGTCATGGTCCTGGTTCTATTGGCATAGTGCAAGATCTATAGTTATGGTCCTGGTTCTATTGGCATAGTGCCAGATCTATAGTCATGGTACTGAATCTATAGGCATGGTGCTGGATCTATAGTCATGGTGCTGGTTCTATAGGCATAGTGCCGGATCTATAGTCATGTTGCTGGTTCTATTGGCATAGTGCCGGATCTATAGTCATGGTGCTGGTTCTATTGGCATAGTGCAAGATCTATAGTTATGGTCCTGGTTCTATTGGCATAGTGCCGGATCTATAGTCATGGTACTGAATCTATAGGCATGGTGCTGGATCTATAGTCATGGTGCTGGTTCTATAGGCATGGTGCCGGATCTATAGTCATGGTCCTGGTTCTATTGGCATAGTGCTGGATCTATAGTCATGGTGCTGGTTCTATAGGCATGGTGCTGGATCTATAGTCATGGTGCTGGTTCTATTGGCATAGTGCCGGATCTATAGTCGTGGTACTGAATCTATAGGCATGGTGCTGGCTTTATTTGCATAGTGCCGGACCTATAGACATGGCATTGAACCTATATAGTGTTGGACATATTGGTATAATGCCGGAAATATAGGCATGGTGCAGAACCTATTGGATTAGCACTGGACTTATAGGCATAGTTCTGGATCTATAGGCATTGTGCCGAATCCATAGGCATTGTGCTGGACCTATAGGCATGGCTCTGGTTCTATTGGCATGGGGATGGACCTATAGGCATGGCTCTGGTTCTATTGGCATGGTGATGGACCTATAGGCATGTTGCTGGTTCTACTGGCATAGTTCCGAACCTATAGACATGGTGCCGGATCTATAGACATGGTGTTGGATCTATAGACATGGTGCTGGATCTATAGACATGGTGCTGGATATATAGACATGGTGCCGGATCTATAGACATGGTGCCGGATCTATAGACATGGTGCTGGATCTATAGACATGGTGCCGGATCTATAGACATGGTGCCGGACCAATAGGCATGGTGCCGTATCTATAGACATGGTGCTGGATCTATAGACATGGTGCCGGATCTATAGGCATGGTGCTGGTTATATTGGCATAGTTCCAAACCTATAGACATGGTGCCGGATCTATAGACATGGTGCCGGATCTATAGGCATGGTGCCGGATCTATAGACATGGTGCTGGATCTATAGACATGGTGCTGGATCTATAGGCATGGTGCTGGATCTATAGGCATGGTGCCAGATCTATAGACATGGTGCTGGATCTATAGACATGGTGCCAGATCTATAGACATGGTGCTGGATCTATAGACATAATGCCGGATCTATAGGCATGGTGCCGGATCTATAGACATGGTGCCGGACTGATAGACATAATACTGGATCTATAGGCATGGTGCTGGATCTATAGACATGGTGCCGGATCTATAAACATGGTGCCAGACTTATAGACATAATGCCGGATCTATAGGTGTGGTACTGGATCTATAGGCATGGTGCCGGATCTATAGACATGGTACTGGACCTATAGGCATGGTGACAGACTTATAGACATAATACTGGATCTATAGGCATGTGCCGGATCTATAAGCGTAGTTCTGGATCTATAGACATAGTGCCGGATCTATAGGTGTGGTGCTGGATCTATAGACATGGTGCCGGATCTATAGACATGGTGCCGGACTTATAGACATAATGCCGGATCTATAGGCATGGTGCCGGATCTATAGACATGGTGCCGGACCAAAAGGCATGATGCCGGATCTATAGACATGGTGCTGGATCTATAGACATGGTGCCGGATCTATAGGCATGGTGCCGGACTTATAGACATAATGCTAGATCTATAGGCGTGGTGCTGGATCTATAGGCATGGTGCCGGATCTATAAGCATGGTGCCGGATCTATAAGCATGGTGCTGGATCTATAGGCATGGTGCCGGATCTATAGGCATGGCTCTGGTTCTATTGGCATGGTGATGGACCTATAGGCATGTTGCTGGTTCTACTGGCATAGTTCCGAACCTATAGACATGGTGCCGGATCTATAGACATGGTGCCGGATCTATAGACATGGTGCTGGATCTATAGACATGGTGCTGGATCTATAGACATGGTGCCGGATCTATAGACATGGTGCCGGATCTATAGACATGGTGCCGGATCTATAGACATGGTGCTGGATCTATAGACATGGTGCCGGATCTATAGACATGGTGCCGGACCAATAGGCATGGTGCCGGATCTATAGACATGGTGCTGGATCTATAGACATGGTGCCGGATCTATAGGCATGGTGCTGGTTATATTGGCATAGTTCCAAACCTATAGACATGGTGCCGGATCTATAGACATGGTGCCGGATCTATAGACATGGTGCTGGATCTATAGACATGGTGCCGGATCTATAGACATGGTGCTGGATCTATAGGCATGATGCTGGATCTATAGGCATGGTGCCGGATCTATAGACATGGTGCTGGATCTATAGACATGGTGCCAGTTCTATAGACATGGTGCTGGATCTATAGACATAATGCCGGATCTATAGGCATGGTGCCGGATCTATAGACATGGTGCCGGACTAATAGACATAATGCCGGATCTATAGGCATGGTGCTGGATCTATAGACATGGTGCCAGACTTATAGACATAATGCCGGATCTATAGGTGTGGTACTGGATCTATAGGCATGGTGCCGGATCTATAGACATGGTGCTGGACCTATAGGCATGGTGACGGACTTATAGACATAATGCCGGATCTATAGGTGTGGTACTGGATCTATAGACATGGTGCCGGATCTATAAGCGTGGTTCTGGATCTATAGACATAGTGCCGGATCTATAGGTGTGGTGCTGGATCTATAGACATGGTGCCGGATCTATAGACATGGTGCCGGACTTATAGACATAATGCCGGATCTATAGGCATGGTGCCGGATCTATAGACATGGTGCCGGACCAAAAGGCATGGTGCCGGATCTATAGACATGGTGCTGGATCTATAGATATGGTGCCGGATCTATAGGCATGGTGCCGGACTTATAGACATAATGCTAGATCTATAGGCGTGGTGCTGGATCTATAGGCATGGTGCCGGATCTATAGACATTGTGCCGGATCTATAGACATGGTGCCGGATCTATAGACATGGTGCCGGATCTATAAGCATGGTGCTGGACTTATAGACATAATGCTGGATCTATAGACATGGTGCCGGATCTATAGACATGGTGCCGGATCTATAAGCGTGGTGCTGGATCTATAGACATAGTGCCGGATCTATAGGTGTGGTGCTGGATCTATAAACATGGTGCCGGATCTATAGGCATGGTGCCGGATCTATAGGCATGGTGCCGGATCTATAGGCATAGTGCCGGATCTATAGGCATGGTGCCGGATCTATAGACATGGTGCCGGATCTATAGACATGGTGCCGGATCTATAGGCATGGTGCCGGATCTATAGACATGGTGCTGGATCTATAGGCATGGTGCCGGATTTATAGACATGGTGCTGGATCTATAGACATAGTGCCGGATCTATAGACATGGTGCTGGATCTATAGACATGGTGCTGGATCTATAAACATGGTGCCGGATCTATAGACATGGTGCCGGATCTATAGGCATGGTGTCGGATCTATAGGCATGGTGCTGGATCTATAAACATGGTGCTGGATCTATAGGCATGGTGCCGGATCTATAGACATGGTGCTGGATCTATAGGCATGGTGCCGGATCTATAAACATGGTGCTGGATCTATAGACATGGTGCTGGATCTATAAACATGGTGCTGGATCTATAAACATGGTGCTGGATCTATAGACATGGTGCTGGATCTATAGACATGGTGCTGGATCTATAAACATAGTGCCGGATTTATAGATGGATTTATAGACGGATAGACGGATCTATAGGCATGGTGCTGGTTATAATGGCATATTTTCGAACCTATACACATGGTGCCGGACCTATAGGAAAGGTGCCGGATCTATAGGCATGGTGCTGGTTCTATTGGCATGGTGCTGGTTCTATTGGCATGGTGTCGGACCTATAGGAAAGGTGCTGGTTCTTATTGGCATCAAACCAAATGCAAAAACATGGGGGCTCAACCTCTATTGACGCCAAAACTGTCAAGCCACCAGATAGAAAAAAAAAAACGCAATCCACAATTGTGTATATGGGGATGAGAATGGGAGGGGCTTCTCTTAAGGGGCGACGTTTAGTCTCCTTATTACAAGTGAGAAGCATGCTGGGAGTTGTAGTTTTGCAATAGCTGGAGGGCCATGTTTATAGGCCGCCGTTTCGATGGCGGCCATATTGGTCGTCACCCAGCTTTCTCAGATGCAGATAGTATCATGACGACCAGAAGTCTTATTATTTATAGACATGCAGGGTACTGATTCTGCGCCAGCCCCGTCATGGAGATCGGCGTCTGTTTATTTGCCCCCGTACCTGCGCCGCTGCCCTCACCTGGCCGGCAGATGTGGTGCAGGCTCTGTTTTTCCCTTTTTATCCACGTATAATAGGGGGTCCGGGTGCCAGAAGCTGGTGGTATGTAAACGTTCTGCCTCATTTTTGGGGATGACATCACCGGCAATGACGCCGCGGGGAGATTTATGTTTCGTTATTTTGGATTTTTTTTTTTCGGCGTCTGTTATGGAAACGTATCCGATGGAGCGCGAGGGATGAGCAGACGCGGTATGAGGGAAATGGTCAAGGGGGGCATAGTAAAATGGGCAGAGAACAGTTCTCCCACTGTAGCAAAACTACAACTCCCATCATGCCCTGACAGCCTTCGGCTGTCAGGGCATGATGGGTGTTGTAGTTGTGCAACAGCATTAGGGTTGGATTCTCCACCCCCCCAACCATCTTGTCTTGTTCCTCACCCAGGTGCTAAAAATAAAGGTGCCAGTTCTCACACTATAAAACGTGGGAAGAGGCGGCGCCAACACCAGGCCCCCCCGCACCCACAGCCGTGCCCGTCACACTGCGAGCTGGAGTCATCCAGGATGTGACAGCCAATATGGCCACCATTACAGCTCTCCACAGAGGTTGCCACCTTGATTGATTCCTATGCCCTATGCCAACCACTATGGTCATCACACTGATTGATTTCTATGCCCTGTGCCAACTACTATTGTCATAAGCCTGATTGATTCCCACCCCCTATGGAAACTACTATGGTCATCACCCTGATTTATTCCTATGCCCTGTGCCAACTTCTATGGTTGTCACCCTGATTGATTCCCACCCCCTATGCCAATCACTATGGTCATCACCCTGATTGATTCCTATGCCCTGTGCCAACTACTATTGTTGCCACCCTGATTAATTCCCATCCCCTATGCCAACTACTATGGTTGTCACCCTGATTGATTCCCAGGCCCTGTGCCAACTACTATGGTTGCCACCCTGATTTATACCCATCCCCATGCCAACTATTATGGTTGCCCCCCCTGATTTATACCTATCCCCTATGCCAACACCTATGGTCGTCAGCCTGATTGATTCCCTGCTTCTATGCCAACTGCTATGGTTGCCACTATTGATTCCCATCCCCCATGCCAACTACTATGGTTGCCATCCTGATTGTTTCCCAGCCCCTATGCCAACTACTATGGTCATCACCCTTATTTATTCCCATCCACTATGCCAACTACTATAGTTGCCACCCTGATTGATTCCCACGCCCCTAAACCAACTACTATGGCCGTGATCCTGATTGATTCACAACCACTATGCCAACTACTATGGTCATCACCCTGATTGATTCCCAGTCCCTATGCCAACTACTATGGTCATCACCCTGATTGATTCCCAGTCCCTATGCCAACTACTATGGTCATCACCCTGATTGATTCCCTGTCCCTATGCCAACTACTATGGTTGTTACCCAGCTTTTCTCGTTTCCTGCATAGCAAATGTGTTTAGTTATACAGTGATTGATTCCCAGCCCCTATGGTTGGTTCCTCAGCCCCTATCCCAATATTTGGCGCAGTGGTTTCGCCATACAACGCTGATGACCCGCCGTCGCCCAGTAATGGGTTACCACCTCTGTAATACAGGAAATGACATGAGGTTATATGTCAGTGAACAGAACCCATGCCCGCTCTGCTATCAGGACTAATCTTCTGCATCGGGGAACCAGACGCCACTTCTCGCCATTACCGAAGCACTTCTGTATTTTTGACGCGTGAACAAAAAAATAAAAAACATTTTAAAAAAAACGTTTCTTCCGCAAAATGTGATTCTTGGGATCTGATTGGATTCCTCTCCTGTCTAATCTTCACATTTCCAGCTCTGATTGACGGTATTTGGCCTGAACACAACAGTGCGGATTATAGCATTCAGCCTGGATACACTGACCCCTGCTGGTGGATGCGAGGAACTACAAGAAGGGAATGGACTGATTCACTGCAGGGTTTCCCAAGCAGGGTGCCTCCTGCTGTTGCAAAACTACAACAAGGGGTTAAGACAAAAAGTGCTTTGTATATTTAATGGTCCAGCCATGTCTTACAAATATGGTAGATTATAACCATTTGGGGCACTATTACTATGGGGGCACTATAACCATCTGAGCACTATTACTATGGGGGCACTATAACCATCTGTGCACTATTACTATGGGGGCACTATAACCATCTGAGTACTATTACTATGGGGGCACTATAACTATCTGAGTACTATTACTATGGGGGCACTATAACCATCTGAGGACTATTACTATGGGGCACTATAACCATCTGAGCACTATTACTATGGGGCAGTATAACCATCTGAGCACTATTACTATGGGGGCAATATAACTATCTGAGCACTATTACTATGGGGGCACTATAACCATCTAAGCACTATTACTATGGGGCACTATAACTATCTGAGCACTATTACTATGGGGGCACTATAACCATCTGAGCACTATTACTATGAGGGCACTATAACCATCCGAGCTCTATTACTATGGGGGCACTATAACCATCTGAGTACTATTACTATGGGGGCACTATAACCATCCGAGCTCTATTACTATGGGGGCACTATAACCATCTGAGTACTATTACTATGGGGGCACTATAACCATCTGAGCACTATTACTATGGGGGCACTATAACCATCTGAGTACTATTACTATGGGGGCACTATAACCATCTGAGCACTATTACTATGGGGGCACTATAACCATCTGAGCACTATTACTATGGGGGCACTATAACCATCTGAGTACTATTACTATGGGGGCACTATAACCATCTGAGCACTATTACTATGGGGGCACTATAACCATCTGAGTACTATTACTATGGGGGCACTATAACCATCTGAGCACCATTACTATGGGGGGCACTTTAACCATCTGAGCACCATTACTATGGGGGGCACTATAACCATCTGAGTACAATTACTATGGGGGCACTATAACCATCTGAGCACTATTACTATGGGGGTAGTATAACCATCTGAGTACTATTACTATGGGGGCACTATAACCATCTGAGCACTATTACTATGGGGGTAGTATAACCATCTGAGTACTATTACTATGGGGGCACTATAACCATCTGAGCACTATTACTATGGGGGCACTATAACCATCTGAGTACTATTACTATGGGGGCACTATACTATCTGAGCACTATTACTATGGGGGCACTATAATAATCTGAGCACTATTACTATGGGGGCACTATAACCATCTGAGCACTATTACTATGGGGGCACTATAACCATCTGAGCACCGTTACTATGGGGGGCACTATAACCATCTGAGCACTATTACGATGGGGGCACTATAACCATCCGATCACTATTACTATGGGGGCACTATAACCATCTGAGTACTATTACTATGGGGGCACTATAACCATCTGAGCACTATTACTATGGGGGCACTATAACCATCTGAGTACTATTACTATGGGGGCACTATAACCATCTGAGCACTATTACTATGGGGCCACTATAACCATCTGAGCACCATTACTATGGGGGGCACTATAACCATCTGAGTACTATTACAATGGGGGCACAATAACTATCTGAGCACCATTACTATGGGGGCACTATAACCATCTGAGCACTATTACTATGGGGGCACTATAACCATCTGAGCACTATTACTATGGGGGCACTATAACCATCTGTGCACTATTACTATGGGGGCACTATAACCATCTGAGTACTATTACTATGGGGGCACTATAACTATCTGAGTACTATTACTATGGGGGCACTATAACTATCTGAGTACTATTACTATGGGGGCACTATAACCATCTGAGGACTATTACTATGGGGCACTATAACCATCTGAGCACTATTACTATGGGGCAGTATAACCATCTGAGCACTATTACTATGGGGGCACTATAACTATCTGAGCACTATTACTATGGGGGCACTATAACCATCTAAGCACTATTACTATGGGGCACTATAACTATCTGAGCACTATTACTATGGGGGCACTATAACCATCTGAGCACTATTACTATGAGGGCACTATAACCATCCGAGCTCTATTACTATGGGGGCACTATAACCATCTGAGTACTATTACTATGGGGGCACTATAACCATCCGAGCTCTATTACTATGGGGGCACTATAACCATCTGAGTACTATTACTATGGGGGCACTATAACCATCTGAGCACTATTACTATGGGGGCACTATAACCATCTGAGTACTATTACTATGGGGGCACTATAACCATCTGAGCACTATTACTATGGGGGCACTATAACCATCTGAGCACTATTACTATGGGGGCACTATAACCATCTGAGTACTATTACTATGGGGGCACTATAACCATCTGAGCACTATTACTATGGGGGCACTATAACCATCTGAGTACTATTACTATGGGGGCACTATAACCATCTGAGCACCATTACTATGGGGGGCACTTTAACCATCTGAGCACCATTACTATGGGGGGCACTATAACCATCTGAGTACAATTACTATGGGGGCACTATAACCATCTGAGCACTATTACTATGGGGGTAGTATAACCATCTGAGTACTATTACTATGGGGGCACTATAACCATCTGAGCACTATTACTATGGGGGTAGTATAACCATCTGAGTACTATTACTATGGGGGCACTATAACCATCTGAGCACTATTACTATGGGGGCACTATAACCATCTGAGTACTATTACTATGGGGGCACTATACTATCTGAGCACTATTACTATGGGGGCACTATAATAATCTGAGCACTATTACTATGGGGGCACTATAACCATCTGAGCACTATTACTATGGGGGCACTATAACCATCTGAGCACCGTTACTATGGGGGGCACTATAACCATCTGAGCACTATTACGATGGGGGCACTATAACCATCCGATCACTATTACTATGGGGGCACTATAACCATCTGAGTACTATTACTATGGGGGCACTATAACCATCTGAGCACTATTACTATGGGGGCACTATAACCATCTGAGTACTATTACTATGGGGGCACTATAACCATCTGAGCACTATTACTATGGGGCCACTATAACCATCTGAGCACCATTACTATGGGGGGCACTATAACCATCTGAGTACTATTACAATGGGGGCACAATAACTATCTGAGCACCATTACTATGGGGGCACTATAACCATCTGAGCACTATTACTATGGGGGCACTATAACCATCTGAGCACTATTACTATGGGGGCACTATAACCATCTGTGCACTATTACTATGGGGGCACTATAACCATCTGAGTACTATTACTATGGGGGCACTATAACTATCTGAGTACTATTACTATGGGGGCACTATAACTATCTGAGTACTATTACTATGGGGGCACTATAACCATCTGAGGACTATTACTATGGGGCACTATAACCATCTGAGCACTATTACTATGGGGCAGTATAACCATCTGAGCACTATTACTATGGGGGCACTATAACTATCTGAGCACTATTACTATGGGGGCACTATAACCATCTAAGCACTATTACTATGGGGCACTATAACTATCTGAGCACTATTACTATGGGGGCACTATAACCATCTGAGCACTATTACTATGAGGGCACTATAACCATCCGAGCTCTATTACTATGGGGCACTATAACCATCTGAGTACTATTACTATGGGGGCACTATAACCATCCGAGCTCTATTACTATGGGGGCACTATAACCATCTGAGTACTATTACTATGGGGGCACTATAACCATCTGAGCACTATTACTATGGGGGCACTATAACCATCTGAGTACTATTACTATGGGGGCACTATAACCATCTGAGCACTATTACTATGGGGGCACTATAACCATCTGAGCACTATTACTATGGGGGCACTATAACCATCTGAGTACTATTACTATGGGGGCACTATAACCATCTGAGCACTATTACTATGGGGGCACTATAACCATCTGAGTACTATTACTATGGGGGCACTATAACCATCTGAGCACCATTACTATGGGGGGCACTTTAACCATCTGAGCACCATTACTATGGGGGGCACTATAACCATCTGAGTACAATTACTATGGGGGCACTATAACCATCTGAGCACTATTACTATGGGGGTAGTATAACCATCTGAGTACTATTACTATGGGGGCACTATAACCATCTGAGCACTATTACTATGGGGGCACTATAACCATCTGAGTACTATTACTATGGGGGCACTATACTATCTGAGCACTATTACTATGGGGGCACTATAATAATCTGAGCACTATTACTATGGGGGCACTATAACCATCTGAGCACTATTACTATGGGGGCACTATAACCATCTGAGCACCGTTACTATGGGGGGCACTATAACCATCTGAGCACTATTACGATGGGGGCACTATAACCATCCGATCACTATTACTATGGGGGCACTATAACCATCTGAGTACTATTACTATGGGGGCACTATAACCATCTGAGCACTATTACTATGGGGGCACTATAACCATCTGAGTACTATTACTATGGGGGCACTATAACCATCTGAGCACTATTACTATGGGGCCACTATAACCATCTGAGCACCATTACTATGGGGGGCACTATAACCATCTGAGTACTATTACAATGGGGGCACAATAACTATCTGAGCACCATTACTATGGGGGGCACTATAACCATCTGAGCACTATTACTATGAGGGCACTATAACTATCTGAGCACTATTACTATGGGGGCACTATAACCATCTGAGTACTATTACTATGGGGGCACTATAACCATCTGAGTACTATTACTATGGGGGCACTATAACCATCTGAGCACTATTACTATGGGGGCACTATAACCATCTGAACACTATTACTATGGGGGCACTATAACCATCTGAGCACTATTACTATGGGGGCACTATAATAATCTGAGCACTATTACTATAGGGGCACTATAACCATCTGAGCACTATTACTATGGGGGCACTATAACCATCTGAGTACTATTACTATGGGGGCACTATAACCATATGAGTACAATTACTATGGGGGCACTATAACCATCTAAGCACTATTACTATGGGGGCACTATAACCATCTGAGCACCATTACTATGGGGGCACTATAACCACCCGATCACTATTACTATGGAGGCACTAATAACCATCTGAGCACTATAACTATTGGGGCACTTTAACCACCTGAGCACCATTACTATGGGGGGCACTATAACCATCTGAGTACTATTACTATGGGGGCACTATAACCATCTGAGCACTATTACTATGGGGGCACTATAACCATCTGAGCACTATTACTATGGGGGCACTATAACTATCTGAGTACTATTACTATGGGGGCACTATAACAATCTGAGCACTATTACTATGGGGACACTATAACCATCTGAGCACTATTACTATGGGGGCACTATAACCATCTGAGCACTATTACTATGGGGGCACTATAACCATCTGAGTACTATTACTATGGGGGCACTATAACCATCTGAGCACTATTACTATGGGGGCACTATAACCATCTGAGCACCATTACTATGGGGACACTATAACCATCTGAGCACTATTACTATGGGGGCACTATAACCATCTGAGCACTATTACTATGGGGGCACTATAACCATCTGAGCACTATTACTATGGGGGCACTATAACCATCTGAGTACTATTACTATGGGGGCACTATAACCATCTGAGCACTATTACTATGGGGGCACTATAACCATCTGAGTACTATTACTATGGGGGCACTATAACCATCTGAGCACCATTACTATGGGGGCACTATAACCATCTGAGTACTATTACTATGGGGGCACTATAACCATCTGAGCACCATTACTATGGGGGGCACTTTAACCATCTGAGCACCATTACTATGGGGGGCACTATAACCATCTGAGTACAATTACTATGGGGGCACTATAACCATCTGAGCACTATTACTATGGGGGTAGTATAACCATCTGAGTACTATTACTATGGGGGCACTATAACCATCTGAGCACTATTACTATGGGGGTAGTATAACCATCTGAGTACTATTACTATGGGGGCACTATAACCATCTGAGCACTATTACTATGGGGGCACTATACTATCTGAGCACTATTACTATGGGGGCACTATAATAATCTGAGCACTATTACTATGGGGGCACTATAACCATCTGAGCACTATTACTATGGGGGCACTATAACCATCTGAGCACCGTTACTATGGGGGGCACTATAACCATCTGAGCACTATTACGATGGGGGCACTATAACCATCCGATCACTATTACTATGGGGGCACTATAACCATCTGAGTACTATTACTATGGGGGCACTATAACCATCTGAGCACTATTACTATGGGGGCACTATAACCATCTGAGTACTATTACTATGGGGGCACTATAACCATCTGAGCACTATTACTATGGGGCCACTATAACCATCTGAGCACCATTACTATGGGGGGCACTATAACCATCTGAGTACTATTACAATGGGGGCACAATAACTATCTGAGCACCATTACTATGGGGGCACTATAACCATCTGAGCACTATTACTATGGGGGCACTATAACCATCTGAGCACTATTACTATGGGGGCACTATAACCATCTGTGCACTATTACTATGGGGGCACTATAACCATCTGAGTACTATTACCATGGGGGCACTATAACTATCTGAGTACTATTACTATGGGGGCACTATAACTATCTGAGTACTATTACTATGGGGGCACTATAACCATCTGAGGACTATTACTATGGGGCACTATAACCATCTGAGCACTATTACTATGGGGCAGTATAACCATCTGAGCACTATTACTATGGGGGCACTATAACTATCTGAGCACTATTACTATGGGGGCACTATAACCATCTAAGCACTATTACTATGGGGCACTATAACTATCTGAGCACTATTACTATGGGGGCACTATAACCATCTGAGCACTATTACTATGAGGGCACTATAACCATCCGAGCTCTATTACTATGGGGGCACTATAACCATCTGAGTACTATTACTATGGGGGCACTATAACCATCCGAGCTCTATTACTATGGGGGCACTATAACCATCTGAGTACTATTACTATGGGGGCACTATAACCATCTGAGCACTATTACTATGGGGGCACTATAACCATCTGAGTACTATTACTATGGGGGCACTATAACCATCTGAGCACTATTACTATGGGGGCACTATAACCATCTGAGCACTATTACTATGGGGGCACTATAACCATCTGAGTACTATTACTATGGGGGCACTATAACCATCTGAGCACTATTACTATGGGGGCACTATAACCATCTGAGTACTATTACTATGGGGGCACTATAACCATCTGAGCACCATTACTATGGGGGGCACTTTAACCATCTGAGCACCATTACTATGGGGGGCACTATAACCATCTGAGTACAATTACTATGGGGGCACTATAACCATCTGAGCACTATTACTATGGGGGTAGTATAACCATCTGAGTACTATTACTATGGGGGCACTATAACCATCTGAGCACTATTACTATGGGGGTAGTATAACCATCTGAGTACTATTACTATGGGGGCACTATAACCATCTGAGCACTATTACTATGGGGGCACTATAACCATCTGAGTACTATTACTATGGGGGCACTATACTATCTGAGCACTATTACTATGGGGGCACTATAATAATCTGAGCACTATTACTATGGGGGCACTATAACCATCTGAGCACTATTACTATGGGGGCACTATAACCATCTGAGCACCGTTACTATGGGGGGCACTATAACCATCTGAGCACTATTACGATGGGGGCACTATAACCATCCGATCACTATTACTATGGGGGCACTATAACCATCTGAGTACTATTACTATGGGGGCACTATAACCATCTGAGCACTATTACTATGGGGGCACTATAACCATCTGAGTACTATTACTATGGGGGCACTATAACCATCTGAGCACTATTACTATGGGGCCACTATAACCATCTGAGCACCATTACTATGGGGGGCACTATAACCATCTGAGCACTATTACTATGAGGGCACTATAACTATCTGAGCACTATTACTATGGGGGCACTATAACCATCTGAGTACTATTACTATGGGGGCACTATAACCATCTGAGTACTATTACTATGGGGGCACTATAACCATCTGAGCACTATTACTATGGGGGCACTATAACCATCTGAACACTATTACTATGGGGGCACTATAACCATCTGAGCACTATTACTATGGGGGCACTATAATAATCTGAGCACTATTACTATAGGGGCACTATAACCATCTGAGCACTATTACTATGGGGGCACTATAACCATCTGAGTACTATTACTATGGGGGCACTATAACCATATGAGTACAATTACTATGGGGGCACTATAACCATCTAAGCACTATTACTATGGGGGCACTATAACCATCTGAGCACCATTACTATGGGGGCACTATAACCACCCGATCACTATTACTATGGAGGCACTAATAACCATCTGAGCACTATAACTATTGGGGCACTTTAACCACCTGAGCACCATTACTATGGGGGGCACTATAACCATCTGAGTACTATTACTATGGGGGCACTATAACCATCTGAGCACTATTACTATGGGGGCACTATAACCATCTGAGCACTATTACTATGGGGGCACTATAACTATCTGAGTACTATTACTATGGGGGCACTATAACAATCTGAGCACTATTACTATGGGGGCACTATAACCATCTGAGCACTATTACTATGGGGACACTATAACCATCTGAGCACTATTACTATGGGGGCACTATAACCATCTGAGCACTATTACTATGGGGGCTCTATAACCATCTGAGCACTATTACTATGGGGGCTCTATAACCATCTGAGCACTATTACTATGGGGGCACTATAACCATCTGAGTACTATTACTATGGGGGCACTATAACCATCTGAGCACTATTACTATAGGGGCACTATAACCATCTGAGCACTATTACTATGGGGGCACTATAACCATCTGAGTACTATTACTATGGGGGCACTATAACCATCTGAGCACTATTACTATGGGGGCTCTATAACCATCTGAGCACTATTACTATGGGGGCACTATAACCATCTGAGCACTATTACTATGGGGGCTCTATAACCATCTGAGCACTATTACTATGGGGGCACTATAACCCTCTGAGCACTATTACTATGGGGGCACTATAACTATCTGAGCACTATTACTATGGGGGCACTATAACCATCTGAACACTATTACTATGGGGGCACTATAACCATCTGAGTACTATTACTATGGGGGCACTATAACCATCTGAGCACTATTACTATGGGGGCTCTATAACCATCTGAGCACTATTACTATGGGGGCTCTATAACCATCTGAGCACTATTACTATGGGGGCACTATAACCATCTGAGCACTATTACTATGGGGGCACTATAACCATCTGAGTACTATTACTATGGGGGCACTATAACCCTCTGAGCACTATTACTATGGGGGCACTATACCATCTGAGCACTATTACTATGGGGGTCACTATTAATATAGGAGGTACTATAACCATCTGGGTCACTATTAATGTGGGGGCACTATTACTTAATGTGTCACTATTAATGGGGGGCACTATTAATGTGGGGGCACTATTACTTTATGTGTCACTATTAATGTGGGGGCACTATTACTATCTGGGGCACAGGTACCCTTCTGGGCACTATATGGCTGGAGAGGTTGTGGTAGGCCGGGACACATTTTCATCCCTTAGATTCCAATAAGAAATGTTTCTATTTCCTGACAGCAAGCAGAGATCTTGGGAATGGTGAAACCGAGTCTAACCTGTGGCCACTACTGCAGTCGACATTGCACCCAGGCTATGAGTACACGAGAACAGCTGCAGTTTCGGTACAATGTGTCTCCGGACCTATAACAGCAACTAAAAAAAAAAAACGTTATTAACACCGCGGTGACTAATTGGTGGTCACCTAGATGAACATAACGCATTGTCGTGGACGCAGTGAGTGGCGGCGATGAGTAGACGATAACAGCTGCAGTTTCGGTACAATGTGTCTCCAGACATAAAAGGAACTATTAAAAAAAAAGTTCTTAACACCATGGTGACAAAAAGGTGGTCACCTAGATCAGTGGTCTCCAACCTGCGCACCTCCAGATGTTGCAAAACTACAACTCCCAGCATGCCCGGACAGCCAAACACTTGTCTGCCTCTTCCAGAGGATCCACACTGATCATGAAAGGTAAATCAAGGCTTCCCGTTTACAAAACTTCAACTCTCAGCATGCCCGGACAGCCGTTGGCTGTCCGGGCATGCTGGGAGTTGTAGTTTTGCAACATCTGGAGGTCCGCAGGTTGAAGACCACTGACCTAGATGATCGCTTCACATTGTCCCTGCAGTTTCGGTACAATGTGTCTCAACAGAGGCCTGTGCAAGCTAGGTGCCTCCAGCTGTTGCAAAACTTCAACTTCCAGCATGCCTTCGGAAGGCTGTCCGGGCATGCTGGGAGTTGTAGTCTTGCAACAGCTGTAGGTGCCCCGTTTGGAAAACACTGGGTGAGAAACAGCTGCAGTTTCGGTGCAATGTGTCTCCGGACAAATAAAAGGAACTTAATTGGTCACATATCACATTGTCACCGACTGTGAGACAACAGCTGCTGTTTTGGTACAATGTGTCTACAGGTCCTGTGTGTAACATTAGGATCAATATAATATATATATATATATATATATATATATATTCATTTATTTATATGATCCATACGAGTACACATAAGAGCTGCTGTTTTGGTACAATGTGTCTACAGAGCCTGTGTGTAACATTTGGGACAATTAAAAAAAAATAAAAAATAAAAATATATATATATATACACATATATTCATCTATTTATATGACCTATACGAGTACACGTAAGAGCTGCTGTTTCGGTACAATGTGTGTATATATATATATATATATATATATATATATACATATATGTATATTTGTATATATTATATTGATCCTAATGTTACACACAGGCTATCTAGACACAGTGTACCAAAACTGCAGCTCTTATGTGTACTCGTATAGGTCATATAAATAAATGAATATGAATATGTATATATATATATATAGTTATCACTGTTGTACAACTTTCCTCCCTCCCCGAGAGGGTTAACCTAACAGGAAGGAAACTGCGGGAAAGGAGGGAGAGAAAAAGGGGGGGGCGGTCACCATGGTAACAAGCCTCCTGCGCCCGAGACAAAGAAGCCGCTGGCCCCGCCCTCGTCCCCGCCCGCCGCGCATGCCCAGCTCGGACCTCTCCTCCTCCCCCGCAGCGCACGGCGCATGCTCCGTCTCCCCGGTGACGCGCACGTAAGGCGACGGGGGCGAGCACGTCGCGCATTAACGGTCCCCAGTCGAGAAGGAGGAAGG
This sequence comes from Hyla sarda, assembly GCF_029499605.1. Taxonomy (NCBI): domain Eukaryota; kingdom Metazoa; phylum Chordata; class Amphibia; order Anura; family Hylidae; genus Hyla; species Hyla sarda. The sequence continues at coordinate 416,405,216 of NC_079192.1, forward strand.
GGGGGCGGCCCCTTTACGGCCGCCACACGGTAACGTCTGTACGTGAGGCAGCGATGGTCCCGGGGCGGAGGAGACCGTGGTAGCCGGTTACTACCAATGCCGGGATGGAGAGCCACATCTCGTGCCTGTTCCCGGAGCTGCTCGCCATGATCTTCAGCTACCTGGACGTCCGCGATAAGGGCCGGGCGGCTCAGGTGTGCGGCGCCTGGCGGGACGCGGCCTACCACAAGTCGGTGTGGCGGGGGACCGAGGCCAAGCTGCACCTGCGCCGCGCCAACCCCTCGCTCTTCCCCAGCCTGCAGGCCCGGGGCATCCGGCGGGTCCAGATCCTCAGCCTCCGCCGATCCCTCAGCTACGTCATCCAGGGCCTGCCCGACATCGAGAGCCTGAACCTGAGCGGCTGCTACAACCTGACGGACAACGGGCTGGGCCACGCCTTCGTGCAGGAGATCTCCTCCCTGCGGTCCCTGAACCTGAGCCTGTGCAAGCAGATCACAGACAGCAGCCTGGGCCGGATCGCCCAGTACCTGAAGAGACTGGAGGTTCTGGAGCTGGGGGGCTGCTCCAATATCACCAACACCGGCCTCCTGCTCATCGCCTGGGGGCTTCATGGCCTCAAGAGCCTCAACCTGCGCAGCTGCCGCCATGTCTCCGACGTGGGCATCGGTCACCTGGCCGGTATGACCCGCAGCGCCGCCGAGGGCTGTCTGGGCCTGGAGCAGCTCACCCTGCAGGACTGCCAGAAACTCACCGACCTGGCCCTCAAGCACATCTCCCGGGGCCTCCAGGGGCTCCGCACCCTCAACCTCAGCTTCTGCGGGGGGATATCGGACGCCGGCCTCCTCCACCTCTCCCACATGGGCGGCCTGCGCAGCCTGAACCTGCGCAGCTGCGACAACATCAGCGACACGGGCATCATGCACCTGGCCATGGGCAGCCTGAGACTCTCCGGACTGGACGTGTCGTTCTGCGACAAAGTCGGCGACCAGAGCTTGGCCTACATTGCCCAGGGGCTCTACGGCCTCAAGTCGCTGTCGCTCTGCTCCTGCCACATCAGCGACGACGGCATCAACCGCATGGTGCGCCAGATGCACAGCCTGCGCACCCTCAACATCGGCCAGTGCGTCCGCATCACCGACAAGGGCCTGGAGCTCATCGCCGAGCACCTCAGCCAGCTGACCGGCATTGACTTGTACGGCTGCACCCGCATCACCAAGAGGGGCCTGGAGCGCATCACGCAGCTGCCCTGCCTGAAGGTGCTCAACCTGGGGCTGTGGCAGATGACCGAGAGCGAGAAGGTCAGGTGATGGGTCAGTCACGTGACCACCCCCGAAAAAAAAGAGAGAGACTTCTGGGACTTGGACTCGATGCATTATACTGCCTGATAAGGGGCCCTCCCCGAGTTAAAGGGGGGGGCTAAAGATAAGCGGCGCCTGCACGATGCTGGCAATGGAGGTGGTTTACTGTTGGTATTGCAAGAGGTTTAAAAAAAAAAGGAGCTCCCTGGTGGGTGGCATGGGGTTACCTGCTAAATCGGTCTTGCAAAACTACAACTCCCAGCATGGCCCGGACAGCCAACGGCTGTCCGGGCCATGCTGGGAGTTGTAGTTTTGCAACAGTACATTATTGCAATGCTATCAAGATTAGAGAGGAGAGGGGGGGGGGGCACTTACTTCTATCTCTAATCTTCATGTTGCAATATTATGACTACAGCTGCTTGGCCGCCATCTACATCAGCAATGTTGGGAGTTGTAGTTTTGCAACAACCTGCAATACCGTCAAGATTAGAAGGGGGACGCTACTGTCTCTAGTTTTTATGGGGTTGTAATCTTAAAGGGGGTACTCCGGTGGAAAACTTTTTTTTTTTTTCCTTAAATGAACTGGTGCCAGAAAGTTAGAGATTTGTAAATTACTTCTATAAAAATAATTTACCCTTCCAGTACTTTTTAGCAGCTGTAGGCGACAGTTGAAATTCTTTTCTTTTTGAATTTCTTTTTTGTCTTGTCCACAGTGCTCTCTGCTGACACCTCTGTCCGTGTCAGGTACTTAGAGGTACTCCGGTGAAAAACTTTTTTTTTATTTTTTTATTCATTTTTTAGGTCTTTATAAGTCAACTGGTGCCAGTTGACTTATAAAACTACAACTCCCAACGTAGGTTTGCTATGGGGATTTTCTCCTGCTCTGGACAGTCCCTGACACGGACAGAGGTGACAGCAGAGAGCACTGTGGACAAGACAAAAAAAGAAATGCAAAAAACAGAATTTCCTCTGTAGCATACAGCTGCTAAAAAGTACTGGAAGGGTATAGATTTTTTTAATAGAAGTCATTTACAAATCTGTTTAACTTTCTGGCACCAGTTCATTTAAGAAAAAAAAAAGTTTTCCACCAGAGTACCCCTTTAAGTTATGACTACTGCTCCTTGGCCTCCATCTTTATCCATTTTTCAGCAGCGTTCTGCTGTTAGGTCAATGTTGGGAGTTGTAGTTTTTCAACAGCTAAAGAGACAAAGGTTGGGGGGGAAAGTGGAGTAGAAGAATCACTACTGGAGTAGTCACAGACCGTCATGTTATGATGGGAGTTGTAGTTGTGCAAAAGCTGGTGAGCTGTTGGGAACAAACTACAACTCCCATAGTCTGCCTGCGGCTGTCGTGGCATGGTGAGAGTAGTTGGTCAATTGTCTCTTAACCAGTGTACTGCAAAACTTCAGTGTTCCCACACCTGGGGCATGATGAGAGTTGTAGTTTTGCAACAGCCATAGGTTAAGAACCATTAGCTTAAGGTGTGGCCCTCTGGCTGGTGCACAACTACAACTCCCACCATTAGCCAGTGGTTGTCAGAACATGGCGGTAGTTGTAGGCCAATTGTCCCCCCCCCCCCCCCCCAACCTGTGTATCTCCAGCTGTTGCAAAACTTTAAGGGGATCTCCAGGATTAGAAAGACCAAGCTGAAACAGTGTCTCCTCTGTCCTCAGATTGTGTGCGGTATTACAACAGAATCAATGGAACAGAACTGTAATACCGCACCCAACCTTAGAATAGAGGTGGTGCCGTTTGTGACAGAAATTAGCTCTGCTTTTTTATGGATAATACCATTATTCTCCAAACTGGGAGCTGCAGCTGTCAGGGCAATGATGAGAGTTGTAGTTTTGCAACAGCGAGAGTCACAGGCAGAGAATGAATGTTTCCTAAGCAATTGGCCTCCAGCTGTTGCAGAACTACAACTCCCAGTATGCTGGAGGATGTAGTTGTGCAACAGCTGGAGGTTCTCTGCTTAATAAAACCACCAGTCTACATAGCACCAGTGACCCCCGTATAAAGCGCTACCGAGCAGATGGCCGCCAAGAAGCAGTTTGTAGAGGGGTGGTCAGAGCAGTTAACTCATTTCAGATCCTGCCGCTGAAGCAGGTAACCCCCTATCCTCCAGCAAAACCAAGGCTTCATGGGAGCTGCACCCGTAACATTTCTGAATTTTAGTTTTTTTTGTTGTTTGTTTTTTGTAAGTAGATTAACTTTCCAACTAAGGAAACTTTCTCTGACACATTCCCATCCTTCCCTTTCCAGACCCGTAGTCGGGGTCCCTCCTCATCATATTCGTTATGGCCGGCTACCTCGATTTTTACATTTTGCTCCCCCTTTCGTTTGTTTTTAGTGCCTGAACTGGAAAGATTAAAATACATTTTCTTTCTTTTAAACTTTTTATTTTTATTTGTTCCCTTACACCCAAAATCATGGAACGAAGCTCGACTGGCCCTTTAATTTTTTTTTTCTTTTTAATTTCTTATTTTTAATCCAGTCACTAGCTGTTAGTTCCTCTATTTTACACTCCGTATTTCCCCATCTTCCCCCCCCCCCCCCCCCCAAAAAAAATTATTTTATTTTCTTACGTTTTTATTTAGTGTTTTCCCGGCCCATTTGAGTTTGTAGAAGCGAAGTGCAGAACTTGCCTTTTTTCTTAAACTCTTGCTGCTGAAAGGAAGTGCAAAGCCGAGCTCCACCACCCGATGGCGATAGTCGGATTATTATATATGCAAACATCAGACTGTACCCCCCCCCACCCCACTCCACATGAGTGCACCTTTTATGTTGTTTTTTGAGGCATTTTGGCATTTTATATTAGTGGGGGCACAATCCTGGGTCGTTCTCAGATTTTAGGAAAAAGGGGGGGGGGGGGTTTGGTTGGTTCTGTCCTCATTGGATCACATTCAGCTTGGTTAGACATTTTTTTGGATAGGAGAAACAAAAAAGTCGATCTGGATGTTGTTGGGTTATTTTTATTTTTTGTTATTTTGATGGAAATAACCCGATTCCCGCAACCCTTTACTCCCCCTTGTCCATATCTAGAGATGAGCGAACTTACAGTAAATTTGATTCGTCACGAACTTCTCGGCTCGGCGGTTGCTGACTTTTCCTGCATAAATTAGTTCAGCTTTCCGGTGCTCCGGTGGGCTGGAAAAGGTGGATACAGTCCTAGGAAAGAGTCTCCTAGGACTGTATCCACCTTTTCCAGCCCACGGGAGCACCGGAAAGCTGAACTAATTTATGCAGGATAAGACATCAACTGCCGAGCCGAGAAGTTCGTGACGAATTGAATTTACTGTAAGTTCGCTCATCTCTATCCATATCCTAAACATCCTGCCACAGTTGGATCTCACCTAGAGAAAAAAAATGTGCCGAATTTCATTGTACTGTCTGTGAATTTGTATAAAAGATTCCTCCGAGAAACGCTTTATATTCTTACAGTAAAAAAAAAAAAAGGTTAAACGGATATTTATATAATAAAGAGGAAATATGATGTATGTTTTTGAGAAATCTGACGTCTGCCGTGTTATTGTAGCAACGAGGGGGAATTTTTTTTGTCTGCGTTTAGCCTTTACGTTGACGGATGCTACTATACGCAGAGCAGGGGGTCTTCGCACGTTGCAAAACTACAACTCCCAGCATGCCCGGACAGCCGTTGGCTGTCCGGGCATGCTGGGAGTTGTAGTTTTGTAACAACTGGAGGGCCACGGTTGGGAGACACGCCGTAGAGCATTGAAACGTATTGCTACGTGTCCGTTTTTTATATGTACTGTAACAAGGGCGTCAGCGCAGTGCGAACAGAGCATTATGGGTCGCTGAATCCTGATCTAAAGAATTTACCTCCCATTTAGAGATGAGCGAACTTACAGTAAATTCAATTCGTCACGAACTTCTCGGCTCGGCAGTTGATGGCTTATCCTGCATAAATTAGTTCAGCTTTCAGGTGCTCCGGTGGGCTGGAAAAGGTGGATACATTCCTAGGAGAGAGTCTCCTAGGACTGTATCCACCTTTTCCAGCCACCGAAGCACCTGAAAGCTGAACTAATTTATGCAGGAAAAGTCATCAACTGCCGAGCCGAGAAGTTCGTGACGAATCGAATTTACTGTAAGTTCACTCATCTCTAGTCCCATTAAAGGAGAAATCTGGCAAAAAAAAAAAATAATTTATCCCCTATTAGGGATCGACAGATATTGATTTTCTTTTTTTTTTTTAGGGCCAATAACGATAATCTGTGAACTTTGAGGCCGATAACTAGAGATGAGCGAACTTACAGTAAATTGGATTCGTCAAGAACTTCTCGGCTCGGCGGTTGCTGACTTTTGCTGCATAAATTAGTTCAGCTTTCCGGTGGGCTGGAAAAGGTGGATACAGTCTTAGGAAAGAGTCTCTTAGGACTGTATCCACCTTTTCCTGCCCACCGGAAAGCTGAAATCATTTATGCAGGAAAAGTCATCAACTGCCGAGCCGAGAAGTTCATGACGAATCGAATTTACTGTAAGTCGCTCATCTCTACCGATAACTAACTTATACTGGAATATTGGTATAATTTATCAGCTATTTCTCGCCCCGCAGAAGCCGTGAGTCCAACCACCGCCGCTGCCCCATTGCCTCCCCCATCCCCGGTTTTATAATTACCTGTTCCCGGGGTCCGTGCTACTTCTGGCTCTGGCGGCATCGTGAGCACCGGGCCACTGACTGATGTTGCATTGAGGACGTCACTCGTCATTACGCAGCGCACAACAATGGTGCAGGACGCCGCAGGAGCCAGGAATAGCACGGGGAACAGGTCATTTAAAAAAAAACGGGGATGATGGAGGCAATGGGGCAGCGGTGGTCGTCTCTGGCCGGGGCATATAGGCAAGGTAATTGCCGATACTGATGTCCAAAATCATGAATATCGGTCGATCCCTATACACAGGATAGGGGATAAGTAGCTGATCGCGGGGGTCCGAGCACTGGGACCACCAGGATGGGGCCGGGCACTCAGTGAACCGGTAAACGGCACACGCTCCATTCATTTATTTGGGGGCACTGAAGAGACCTGAGAACAGCACTTTGGCATTATCAGCCCAATCAGCTACTTATCCCCTATCCTTATAAAGGGGGTACTCTGCCCTTGACATTCCCAAAGGATAGGGGAAAAGATGTCTGATCGCGGGGGGTCCCAGCCCAGCATTCGTTTAGTGTTTGGATTCAGCGCCGGAGTCTCATGATGTCACGGTCACACCCTCTCAATACAAGTCTATGGGAGGCGGGGAGTGACAGTCCGTGCCATAGACTTGCATTGAGGGGGCGTGGCCATAATGTCACAAGACTTAACCCCCCCCCCCCCCCACCCCCCCCCCCCCCCCCACTCGTGCACCGGATGTCTGGGGTGCCGGCAAGCACAGATCACGGGGGTCCCCAACGGCGGGACCCACTGTGATCGGAAATCTTATCCCCTATCGTTTGGGGCGGAGTATCCCATTAAGTTTACTTTTGCCGGAGTTCTCCTTTAAAGGGGACCTCTCATCAAATAAACTTTTGATATATTTTAGATTAATGAATGTTGAATAACTGTCCAATATCATGTTAATGAAAAATATGCTTCTTTCTATTGTATTTTTCCCGATCAGTCCTGTCAGCAAGCATTTCTGACTCATGCTGGAGTCCTAAACACTCAGAGCTGCCAGCCTGCTTTGTTCACAGACAAACAGGCTGTGAACAAAGCAGGCTGGCAGCTCTGAGTGTTCTCCTTTGTGAACAAAGCAGACTGGCAGCTCGTAGTGTTTAGGACTCCAGCATGAGTCTGAAATGCTTGCTGTCAGGACTGGTAGGGAGACCCCTAGTGGTCATTTCTTCAAAGTGGAAAATTAAATAGAAAGAAGCATATTTTTTAATAACATGCAATTGTAAAGTTATTCTGCATACATTAATCTATAATATATCAAAAGGTTTTCTGATGAGAGGTACCCTTTAATTTAGTCTTAGATGGCAGAACAACTGTGTTCAGGATTCGTAGGAGAAGTTAGTCCGATTCTAAATGGGACAACTGGCAAAAATGGGCCCAAGTGCTGGGACTCCCCGCAATCACCGGGGCAGGACCTGGCGCTCAGTGAGGAAGTGCGTGCTGCAGACGGTCAGAAATATGGATGATCGGATCGCCCGCAGCGATCATATGTGTCAGCATATAGAGGAAAAGCAACAATGACGTCTCCATATCTTATCTCCATATCCCGACCTCCTACCCCATCCTACTCTCCTATTATGTCCTGATATTCTGACCTCCTACCCCATCCTCCTCTCCTGGCCTCCTGATATTCGACCTCCTATCCCATCCTCCTCTCCTGGCCTCCTGATATTCCGACCTCCTACCCCATCCTCCTCTCCTGGCCTCCTGATATTCTGACCTCCTACCCCATCCTCCTCTCCTGGCCTCCTGATATTCTGACCTACCCCATCCTCCTCTCCTGGCCTCCTGATATTCTGACCTCCTACCCCATCCTCCTCTCCTGGCCTCCTGATATTCTGACCTACCCCATCCTCCTCTCCTGGCCTCCTGATATTCTGACCTCCTACCCCATCCTCCTCTCCTGGCCTCCTGATATTCTGACCTACCCCATCCTCCTCTCCTGGCCTCCTGATATTCGACCTCCTACCCCATCCTCCTCTCCTGGCCTCCTGATATTCGACCTCCTATCCCATCCTCCTCTCCTGGCCTTCTGATATTCCGACCTCCTACCCCATCCTCCTCTCCTGGCCTCCTATTATGTCCTGATATTCTGACCTCCTACCCCATCCTCCTCTCCTGGCCTCCTGATATTCTGACCTCCTATCCCATCCTCCTCTCCTGGCCTCATGATATTCTGACCTTCTACCCCATCCTCCTCTCCTGGCCTCTTGATATTCTGACCTCCTACCCCATCCTCCTCTCCTGGCCTCCTATTCCATCCTCCTCTCCTGGCCTCCTGATATTCTGACCTTCTACCCCATCCTCCTCTCCTGGCCTCCTGATATTCTGACTTCCTACCCCATCCTCCTCTCCTGGCCTCCTATTACGTCCTGATATTCTGACCTACTACCCCATCCTCCTCTCCTGGCCTCCTGATATTCTGACCTTCTACCCCATCCTCCTCTCCTGGCCTCCTGATATTCTGACCTCCTACCCATCCTCCTCTCCTGATATTCTGACCTCCTACCCCATCCTCCTCTCCTGGCCTCCTATTACGTCCTGATATTCTGACCTCCTACCCCATCCTCCTCTCCTGGCCTCCTGATATTCTGACCTCCTACCCCATCCTCCTCTCCTGGCCTCCTGATATTCTGACCTCCTACCCCATCCTCCTCTCCTGGACTCCTATTACGTCCTGATATTCTGACCTCCTACCCCATCCTCCTCTCCTGGCCTCCTGATATTCTGACCTCCTACCCCATCCTCCTCTCCTGGCCTCCTATTACGTCCTGATATTCTGACGCCCTACCCCATCCTCCTTTCCCAGCCTCCAATTATCTCATCCTCCTGTCTAGACCTCACATCCCAACCTCATATTCGTTCCTCATATCCAGTCCTAAGATGCCGACCTCATCTCCCTTCCTAATAACTCGACTTTTTCTCCTGGCCTCTTATTCTTCCTTATATCTCATCCTGTGCTCATTTCCCCTCCTCTAATCTTGTCCTTCTACCTTGACCTCCTATCCCGGCTTCATACCCCATCCTGGTATTCTGACCTCCTCTCTCCTATCACATCCTCATAACCCGACCTCTGCACCTGCCTATCAGACAGTAAGCAGGATGTTTAAAACTCCCGGGAAATCTCTGCAGCCCAAGAGTAATGCAATCAGTAGATGTACCAGGTGTCCCGTAGACTTTTCATGGGACTCTAGACCAAAACCGCGACCCTGGCAAATAGGGGTGGGAGGTTGGGTTTTATGTAACTCTCTTACATTCTCGGTGAAATATAAGTAACCCGTGACCAAGATTCATCAAAACATCTCTGACTGGCCCAAATCATGTGTATATAGGGCAGATGTGTGACCAGCCTGAGATTTACTATAGTTTAGTATGAGAACTGCCGGGGGGTTTCCCTCACAAGAGCGGAAAAAATTCCAAAACCAGGTGTGAAAGGATTAATGTAACTGAGGAGTAAAACATAAATAGTAACATATCGACAATATATAGACAACTAAGTAACAACCCCAAAATCCGCACCAAACTCTAATATATAAAGCTCCTCCTGAGGTTTCTGCGTGTCGTGATGTCGCTGCTCTTAGGCCAACATCTGGCAAAGGGCGATCGCCCCCCCCCCCCCCCAGGAGCAGCTGTATGTCCAGCCGGGGCAGGGAGGGGGGGTTCTGGAGCCCCATTGTTCAGGGCAGGAGGCGGCCATTGTTGGCGCTCCCTTCCTGGCCCAGCCATGCATACACAATCCCCGAGGTCCCTTTAACTGAGCAGAACGTCCCCTCCGCCCCATGAATGCGGCTTCTCTTTTCTTCCAGATGAATTAGTTTTAGGAAACCACAAAATAACTTCAATCCCGGAGACTTGGCTGCAGTCAGGCCGGAGGCCGCGGTACACTCTGTGTTGTAGATACAGGCCCCGGGCCCCCCCCCAGAGACGGGTCTACAAATCCTATTTATGGGGACAATATAGGGAACATCGACCGCTCCCTAAGAGGTGACAGGTCATAAAAGTCGTAGCCAAGGGGGCAGGACAATACAGAATTTAGCTCTGACCAGTAGGGGGAGCACTCGGTCTACCATCAGAAGACTGTAGATCAGTGTTTCCCAACCAGGGTGCCTCCAGCTGTTGCAAGAACTACAACTCCCAGCATGCCCGGACAGCCTTCGGCTGTCCGGGCATGCTGGGAGTTGTAGTTCTTGCAACAGCTGGGGGCACCCACTTTGGGAAACACTGCTGTAGATGATCCCTGACATAACCTGATCCCTCCAATAACCGATCCACTGTTCTGCGTAAGGTAAACGCACACTAGGCCGATATGCTTCAGCAAAATCTGCACCAATTTTATTGCGGTTCCAACGGGGGAATCCGCAACGTCAATGAACCCTTACGCGGACGGGGAGAATGTTGACGATTGTTCCGAAATTGTCGCATATGACACAATTCTGGAACGTTTTAATAAAAGCTCCCTCTTCAAGATCTCTGCTGTCTGGCAGTGAATGGGTTTATTTGCGCCAGTCTTTGACATAGATTACACTCCAAAATCAGGGGTCCAGTCCCAATGATCGTGGGGGGGCCCCTAAAAGTCGGACTCCCGTGATCAGCTACTTATCCTGTGGATAAAGGATCAGTTCATTTTCGCCGGGGGACTTCTTTAAAATCAATGGAAGTCTGAATCAATGCGGAATTCATAAAGAATTTAGCATGAAATTTATATCAAATTGGGCTCTAAGAAAGCTGGGTGCTGACCAACATGGCTGCCGCTTGTCGTTTCTCATTGAGTGTTCCCCCAACCCGTGGCTCTCATACTGTTGCAGAACTACAACTCCCAGCATGCTCTGACAGCCTATCCATTCACTAGAGATCAGCGGTGACATCACTGAGAATACAGCCTATCCATTCACTAGAGATCAGCGGTGACATCACTGAGAATACAGCCTATCCATCACTAGAGATCAGCGGTGACATCACTAAGAATACATCCTATCCATTCACTAGAGATCAGCGGTGACATCACTGAGAATACATCCTATCCATCACTAGAGATCAGCGGTGACATCACTGAGAATACAGCCTATCCATTCACTAGAGATCAGCGGTGACATCACTGAGAATACAGCCTATCCATCACTAGAGATCAGCGGTGATATCACTGAGAATACAGCCTATCCATCACTAGAGATCAGCGGTGACATCACTGAGAATACATCCTATCCATCACTAGAGATCAGCGGTGACATCACTGAGAATACATCCTATCCATCACTAGAGATCAGCGGTGACATCACTGAGAATACAGCCTATCCATTCACTAGAGATCAGCGGTGACATCACTGAGAATACATCCTATCCATCACTAGAGATCAGCGGTGACATCACTGAGAATACAGCCTATCCATTCACTAGAGATCAGCGGTGACATCACTGAGAATACAGCCTATCCATCACTAGAGATCAGCGGTGACATCACTGAGAATACAGCCTATCCATTCACTAGAGATCAGCGGTGACATCACTGAGAATACAGCCTATCCATCACTAGAGATCAGCGGTGACATCACTGAGAATACAGCCTATCCATCACTAGAGATCAGCGGTGACATCACTGAGAATACAGCCTATCCATCACTAGAGATCAGCGGTGACATCACTGAGAATACAGCCTATCCATCACTAGAGATCAGCGGTGACATCACTGAGAATACAGCCTATCCATCACTAGAGATCAGCGGTGACATCACTGAGAATACAGTCTATCCATCTCTAGAGATCAGCGGTGACATCACTGAGAATACAGCCTATCCATCACTAGAGATCAGCGGTGACATCACTGAGAATACAGCCTATTCATCACTAGAGATCAGCGGTGACATCACTGAGTATACAGCCTATCCATCACTAGAGATCAGCGGTGACATCACTGAGAATACAGCCTATCCATCACTAGAGATCAGCGGTGATATCACTGAGAATACAGCCTATCCATTCACTAGAGATCAGCGGTGACATCACTGAAAATACAGCCTATTCATCACTAGAGATCAGCGGTGACATCACTGAAAATACAGCCTATCCATCACTAGAGATCAGCGGTGACATCACTGAGAATACAGCCTATCCATCACTAGAGATCAGCGGTGATATCACTGAGAATACAGCCTATCCATTCACTAGAGATCAGCGGTGACATCACTGAAAAATACAGCCTATTCATCACTAGAGATCAGCGGTGACATCACTGAAAATACAGCCTATCCATCACTAGAGATCAGCGGTGATATCACTGAGAATACAGCCTATCCACTTCACTAGAGATCAGCGGTGACATCACTGAAAATACAGCCTATTCATCACTAGAGATCAGCGGTGACATCACTGAAAATACAGCCTATTCATCACTAGAGATCAGCGGTGACATCACTGAAAATACAGTGTATCCATTCACTAGAGATCAGCGGTGACATCACTCATCTGCTCTATATGTATAATGAAGTGGCTGCAGTCCTGCAGTCTTCCAGGCAGGGGCAGCACAGGCTCGCTGACATCCCAAGACACTGATCAGCTCTTTTCTCCGCACACAGGGCGCTGCTGATCTCAGGTTATTTCCAGGACCTTCTCCCTGCAGGAAGCAGCCCGGACCCTGAATGTATAATAACTGCGCTGCCTTGTCTTGGACATAACAGACGGCGCCAGTCAGGGGGCGACACGGGGGCAGCCACTGATGTCACCGCTGATCTCTAGTGATGGATAGGCTGTATTCTCAGTGATGTCACCGCTGATCTCTAGTGATGGATAGGATGTATTCTCAGTGATGTCACTGCTGATCTCTAGTGATGGATAGGCTGTATTCTCAGTGATGTCACCGCTGATCTCTAGTGAATGGATAGGCTGTATTCTCAGTGATGTCACCGCTGATCTCTAGTAATGGATAGGATGTATTCTCAGTGATGTCACCGCTGATCTCTAGTGATGGATAGAATGTATTCTCAGTGATGTCACCGCTGATCTCTAGTGATGGATAGGCTGTATTCTCAGTGATGTCACCGCTGATCTCTAGTGAATGGATAGGCTGTATTCTCAGTGATGTCACCGCTGATCTCTAGTGATGGATAGGTTGTATTCTCAGTGATGTCACCGCTGATCTCTAGTGATGGATAGGCTGTATTCTCAGTGATGTCACCGCTGATCTCTAGTGATGGATAGAATGTATTCTCAGTGATGTCACCGCTGATCTCTAGTGATGGATAGGCTGTATTCTGAGTGATGTCACCGCTGATCTCTAGTGATGGATAGGCTGTATTCTCAGTGATGTCACCGCTGATCTCTAGTGATGGATAGGCTGTATTCTCAGTGATGTCACCGCTGATCTCTAGTGATGGATAGGCTGTATTCTCAGTGATGTCACCGCTGATCTCTAGTGATGGATAGAATGTATTCTCAGTGATGTCACCGCTGATCTCTAGGGAATGGATAGGCTGTATTCTCAGTGATGTCACCGCTGATCTCTAGTGATGGATAGGCTGTATTCTCAGTGATGTCACCGCTGATCTCTAGTGATGGATAGGCTGTATTCTCAGTGATGTCACCGCTGATCTCTAGTGATGGATAGAATGTATTCTCAGTGATGTCACCGCTGATCTCTAGTGAATGGATAGGCTGTATTCTCAGTGATGTCACCGCTGATCTCTAGTGATGGATAGAATGTATTCTCAGTGATGTCACCGCTGATCTCTAGTGATGGATAGAATGTATTCTCAGTGATGTCACCGCTGATCTCTAGTGATGGATAGGCTGTATTCTCAGTGATGTCACTGCTGATCTCTAGTGATGGATAGGCTGTATTCTCAGTGATGTCACCACTGATCTCTAGTGATGGATAGGCTGTATTCTCCCTTGATGTCACTGCTGATCTCTAGTGATGGATAGGCTGTATTCTCCCTTGATGTCACCGCTGATCTCTAGTGATGGATAGGCTGTATTCTCAGTGATGTCACCGCTGATCTCTAGTGATGGATAGGCTGTATTCTCAGTGATGTCACCGCTGATCTCTAGTGATGGATAGGCTGTATTCTCAGTGATGTCACCGCTGATCTCTAGTCATGGATAGGTTGTATTCTCAGTGATGTCACCGCTGATCTCTAGTGATGGATAGGCTGTATTCTCAGTGATATCACCGCTGATCTCTAGTGATGGATAGGCTGTATTCTCAGTGATGTCACCGCTGATCTCTAGTGATGGATAGGCTGTATTCTCAGTGATGTCATTGCTGATCTCTAGTGATGGATAGGATGTATTCTCAGTGATGTCACCGCTGATCTCTAGTGATGGATAGGCTGTATTCTCAGTGATGTCACCGCTGATCTCTAGTGATGGATAGGCTGTATTCTCAGTGATGTCACCGCTGATCTCTAGTGATGGATAGGCTGTATTCTCAGTGATGTCACCGCTGACCTCTAGTGAATGGATAGGCTGTATTCTCAGTGATGTCACCGCTGATCTCTAGTGAATGGATAGGCTGTATTCTCAGTGATGTCACCGCTGATCTCTAGTGAATGGATAGGCTGTATTCTCAGTGATGTCACCGCTGATCTCTAGTGAATGGATAGGCTGTATTCTCAGTGATGTCACCGCTGATCTCTAGTGATGGATAGGCTGTATTCTCAGTGATGTCACCGCTGATCTCTAGTGATGGATAGACTGTATTCTCAGTGATGTCACCGCTGATCTTCAGTGAATGGATAGGCTGTATTCTCAGTGATGTCACCGCTGATCTCTAGTGATGGATAGGCTGTTATCTCAGTGATGTCACCGCTGATCTCTAGTGATGGATAGGATGTATTCTCAGTGATGTCACCGCTGATCTCTAGTGAATGGATAGGCTGTATTCTCAGTGATGTCACCGCTGATCTCTAGTGATGAATAGACTGTATTCTCAGTGATGTCACCGCTGATCTCTAGTGATGGATAGAATGTATTCTCAGTGATGTCACCGCTGATCTCTAGTGATGGATAGGCTGTATTCTCAGTGATGTCACCGCTGATCTCTAGTGATGGATAGGCTGTATTCTCAGTGATGTCACTGCTGATCTCTAGTGATGGACAGGCTGTATTCTCAGTGATGTCACCGCTGATCTCTAGTGATGGATAGGCTGTATTCTCAGTGATGTCACCGCTGATCTCTAGTGATGGATAGGCTGTATTCTCAGTGATGTCACCGCTGATCTCTAGTGATGAATAGACTGTATTCTCAGTGATGTCACCGCTGATCTCTAGTGATGGATAGGCTGTATTCTCAGTGATGTCACTGCTGATCTCTAGTGATGGATAGGCTGTATTCTCCCTTGATGTCACTGCTGATCTCTAGTGATGGATAGGCTGTATTCTCCCTTGATGTCACCGCTGATCTCTAGTGATGGATAGGATGTATAGTCAGTGATGTCACCGCTGATCTCTAGTGATGGATAGGCTGTATTCTCAGTGATGTCACCGCTGATCTCTAGTCATGGATAGGTTGTATTCTCAGTGATGTCACCGCTGATCTCTAGTGATGGATAGGCTGTATTCTCAGTGATATCACCGCTGATCTCTAGTGATGGATAGGCTGTATTCTCAGTGATGTCACCGCTGATCTCTAGTGATGGATAGGCTGTATTCTCAGTGATATCACCGCTGATCTCTAGTGATGGATAGGCTGTATTCTCCCTTGATGTCACTGCTGATCTCTAGTGATGGATAGGATGTATTCTCAGTGATGTCACCGCTGATCTCTAGTGATGGATAGGCTGTATTCTCCCTTGATGTCACCGCTGATCTCTAGTGATGGATAGGCTGTATTCTCAGTGATGTCACCGCTGATCTCTAGTGATGGATAGGCTGTATTCTCCCTTGATGTCACCGCTGATCTCTAGTGATGGATAGGATGTATAGTCAGTGATGTCACCGCTGATCTCTAGTGATGGATAGGCTGTATTCTCAGTGATGTCACCGCTGATCTCTAGTCATGGATAGGTTGTATTCTCAGTGATGTCACCGCTGATCTCTAGTGATGGATAGGCTGTATTCTCAGTGATATCACCGCTGATCTCTAGTGATGGATAGGCTGTATTCTCAGTGATGTCACCGCTGATCTCTAGTCATGGATAGGTTGTATTCTCAGTGATGTCACCGCTGATCTCTAGTGATGGATAGGCTGTATTCTCAGTGATATCACCGCTGATCTCTAGTGATGGATAGGCTGTATTCTCAGTGATATCACCGCTGATCTCTAGTGATGGATAGGCTGTATTCTCCCTTGATGTCACTGCTGATCTCTAGTGATGGATAGGATGTATTCTCAGTGATGTCACCGCTGATCTCTAGTGATGGATAGGCTGTATTCTCCCTTGATGTCACCGCTGATCTCTAGTGATGGATAGGATGTATAGTCAGTGATGTCACCGCTGATCTCTAGTGATGGATAGGCTGTATTCTCAGTGATGTCACCACTGATCTCTAGTGATGGATAGGCTGTATTCTCAGTGATGTCACCGCTGATCTCTAGTGAATGGATAGGTTGTATTCTAAGTGATGTCACCGCTGATCTCTAGTGATGGATAGGCTGTATTCTCAGTGATGTCACCGCTGATCTCTAGTGAATGGATTAATTTCCCTGTATGTTCCTATATTTGGCGCAGTCCCTGACATTCACCCCTAACAGTGAGCAGCGTACAATAACATTCACCAGGAATACAGAGGCAGCTGCCAAGACCCGCGCCCCCGATCCTATTATTTATGTCTCTGTATTACATTAAAATTTAGGAACAGAATAGAAAACTTAAGCAATAATGTACAATAAACAAGCGAGCGGCCGCCCCTCCCCCCCGCGCTGGGGAATGGATCAGACCTGAATGAGGTGAGAATGCCGCGCGGCTCTCAAATCTGGAATTTGGTTTGGATTACAGGAAGTGAAGCAGGGGTGGCCAGGTTTGAGAGTCCCTGAAAAGGACCATTTTACTGCAATATAAATATTTTATGCCGGGGATTTACTAGTAAAATAATGTACAGCCTTAAAAAAGGAAAAGGATCATTTAGAGATCAGCGAAACGTCACTTTACAGACAGACGAATGTGGAGAAACCCCGACACCTACAACGTATAGGAACACAGCCGCTGAGCAGGAATATATACAGGAATACTGCCCCCTATGGACAAGAATATAACTACTATAATACTGCTCCTATATACAAGAATATTACTACTATAATACTGCTCCTATATACAAGAATATAACTACTATAATACTGCTCCTATATACAAGAATATAACTACTATAATACTGCTCCTATATACAAGAATATAACTACTATAATACTGCTCCTATATACAAGAATATAACTACTATAATACTGCTCCTATATACAAGAATATTACTACTATAATACTGCTCCTATATACAAGAATATTACTACTATAATACTGCTCCCAATATACAAGAATATAACTACTATAATACTGCTCCTATATACAAGAATATAACTCCTATAATACTGCTCCCAATATACAAGAATATAACTACTATAATACTGCTCCTATATACAAGAATATAACTCCTATAATACTGCTCCTATATACAAGAATATTACTACTATAATACTGCTCCCAATATACAAGAATATAACTACTATAATACTGCTCCTATATACAAGAATATAACTCCTATAATACTGCTCCCAATATACATGAATATAACTACTATAATACTGCTCCTATATACAAGAATATATCTACTATAATACTGCTCTTATATACAAGAATATAACTACTATAATACTGCTCCTATATACAACAATATAACTACTATAATACTGCTCCTATATACAAGAATATAACTACTATAATACTGCTCCTATATACAAGAATATATCTACTATAATACTGCTTCCTATATACAAGAATATAACTCCTATAATACTGCTCCTATATACAAGAATATAACTACTATAATACTGCTCCTATATACAAGAATATATCTACTATAATACTGCTCCTATATACAAGAATATAACTACTATAATACTGCTCCTATATACAAGAATATTACTACTATAATACTGCTCCCAATATACAAGAATATAACTACTATAATACTGCTCCTATATACAAGAATATAACTCCTATAATACTGCTCCCAATATACAAGAATATAACTACTATAATACTGCTCCTATATACAAGAATATATCTACTATAATACTGCTCCTATATACAAGAATATAACTACTATAATACTGCTCCTATATACAAGAATATAACTACTATAATACTGCTCCTATATACAAGAATATAACTACTATAATACTGCTCCTATATACAAGAATATAACTACTATAATACTGCTCCTATATACAAGAATATAACTACTATAATACTGCTCCTATATACAAGAATATTACTACTATAATACTGCTCCTATATACAAGAATATTACTACTATAATACTGCTCCCAATATACAAGAATATAACTACTATAATACTGCTCCTATATACAAGAATATAACTCCTATAATACTGCTCCCAATATACAAGAATATAACTACTATAATACTGCTCCTATATACAAGAATATAACTCCTATAATACTGCTCCTATATACAAGAATATTACTACTATAATACTGCTCCCAATATACAAGAATATAACTACTATAATACTGCTCCTATATACAAGAATATAACTCCTATAATACTGCTCCCAATATACATGAATATAACTACTATAATACTGCTCCTATATACAAGAATATATCTACTATAATACTGCTCTTATATACAAGAATATAACTACTATAATACTGCTCCTATATACAACAATATAACTACTATAATACTGCTCCTATATACAAGAATATAACTACTATAATACTGCTCCTATATACAAGAATATATCTACTATAATACTGCTTCCTATATACAAGAATATAACTCCTATAATACTGCTCCTATATACAAGAATATAACTACTATAATACTGCTCCTATATACAAGAATATATCTACTATAATACTGCTCCTATATACAAGAATATAACTACTATAATACTGCTCCTATATACAAGAATATTACTACTATAATACTGCTCCCAATATACAAGAATATAACTACTATAATACTGCTCCTATATACAAGAATATAACTCCTATAATACTGCTCCCAATATACAAGAATATAACTACTATAATACTGCTCCTATATACAAGAATATATCTACTATAATACTGCTCCTATATACAAGAATATAACTACTATAATACTGCTCCTATATACAAGAATATAACTACTATAATACTGCTCCTATATACAAGAATATAACTACTATAATACTGCTCCTATATACAAGAATATAACTACTATAATACTGCTCCTATATACAAGAATATAACTACTATAATACTGCTCCTATATACAAGAATATAACTACTATAATACTGCTCCTATATACAAGAATATAACTACTATAATACTGCTCCTATATACAAGAATATTACTACTATAATACTGCTCCCAATATACAAGAATATAACTACTATAATACTGCTCCTATATACAAGAATATAACTCCTATAATACTGCTCCCAATATACAAGAATATAACTACTATAATACTGCTCCTATATACAAGAATATATCTACTATAATACTGCTCCTATATACAAGAATATAACTACTATAATACTGCTCCTATATACAAGAATATAACTACTATAATACTGCTCCTATATACAAGAATATAACTACTATAATACTGCTCCTATATACAAGAATATAACTACTATAATACTGCTCCTATATACAAGAATATAACTACTATAATACTGCTCCTATATACAAGAATATAACTACTATAATACTGCTCCTATATACAAGAATATAACTACTATAATACTGCTCCTATATACAAGAATATATCTACTATAATACTGCTTCCTATATACAAGAATATAACTACTATAATACTGCTCCTATATACAAGAATATATCTACTATAATACTGCTCCTATATACAAGAATATAACTACTATAATACTGCTCCTATATACAAGACTATAACTACTATAATACTGCTTCCTATATACAAGAATATAACTACTATAATACTGCTCCTATATACAAGAATATATCTACTATAATACTGCTCCTATATACAAGAATATATCTACTATAATACTGCTCCTATATACAAGAATATAACTACTATAATACTGCTCCTATATACAAGAATTTAACTACTTTCCATTTCGTCTTCAGGCAGCACAGAAGGGGTTAATAGCTCCTTTCAGTTTATCCCAGGACCGCCCACCTAGCAAAAAATTAAGGGAATTAACAATCCTCAGGCCAAGCCTGACTATAACATCCATCAGAACCTCATCCACTTGTGTTTTTTTTCTGTCCTTCAGTTCTGGGACAGGTGTCAGGTGTATATACCTTCTATGACTGGACAGGTGTCAGGTGTACATACCTGCTATTACTGGACAGGTGTCAGGTGTATATACCTTCTATGACTGGACAGGTGTGAGGTGTACATACCTGCTATTACTGAACAGGTGTGAGGTGTACATACCTGCTATTACTGGACAGGTGTGAGGTGTACATACCTGCTATTACTGGACAGGTGTGAGGTGTACATACCTGCTATTACTGGACAGGTGTGAGGTGTACATACCTGCTATTACTGGACAGGTGTGAGGTGTACATACCTGCTATTACTGGACAGGTGTGAGGTGTACATACCTGCTATTACTGGACAGGTGTGAGGTGTACATACCTGCTATTACTGGACAGGTGTGAGGTGTACATACCTGCTATTACTGGACAGGTGTGAGGTGTACATACCTGCTATTACTGGACAGGTGTGAGGTGTACATACCTGCTATTACTGGACAGGTGTGAGGTGTACATACCTGCTATTACTGGACAGGTGTGAGGTGTACATACCTGCTATTACTGGACAGGTGTCAGGTGTACATACCTGCTATTACTGGACAGGTGTCAGGTGTACATACCTGCTATTACTGGACAGGTGTCAGGTGTACATACCTGCTATTACTGGACAGGTGTCAGGTGTACATACCTGCTATTACTGGACAGGTGTCAGGTGTACATACCTGCTATTACTGGACAGGTGTCAGGTGTACATACCTGCTATTACTGGACAGGTGTCAGGTGTACATACCTGCTATTACTGGACAGGTGTGAGGTGTACATACCTGCTATTACTGGACAGGTGTCAGGTGTACATACCTGCTATTACTGGACAGGTGTCAGGTGTACATACCTGCTATTACTGGACAGGTGTGAGGTGTACATACCTGCTATTACTGGACAGGTGTCAGGTGTATATACCTGCTATTACTGGACAGGTGTCAGGTGTATATACCTGCTATTACTGGACAGGTGTCAGGTGTATATACCTGCTATTACTGGACAGGTGTCAGGTGTATATACCTGCTATTACTGGACAGGTGTCAGGTGTATATACCTGCTATTACTGGACAGGTGTCAGGTGTATATACCTGCTATTACTGGACAGGTGTCAGGTGTATATACCTGCTATTACTGGACAGGTGTGAGGTGTATATACCTGCTATTACTGGACAG
This sequence comes from Hyla sarda, assembly GCF_029499605.1. Lineage (NCBI taxonomy): Eukaryota > Metazoa > Chordata > Amphibia > Anura > Hylidae > Hyla > Hyla sarda. The sequence continues at coordinate 416,426,804 of NC_079192.1, forward strand.
GTGTCAGGTGTATATACCTGCTATTACTGGACAGGTGTCAGGTGTATATACCTGCTATTACTGGACCGGTGTCAGGTGTATATACCTGCTATTACTGGACCGGTGTCAGGTGTATATACCTGCTATTACTGGACCGGTGTCAGGTGTATATACCTGCTATTACTGGACCGGTGTCAGGTGTATATACCTGCTATTACTGGACCGGTGTCAGGTGTATATACCTGCTATTACTGGACAGGTGTGAGGTGTGTGTATATACCTTCCAAGCCCACCAACTAATATCTGTTTTTTCCTTCCTATTTCTCTTAGGCTGGGTTCACACTACGTTTTGTCCCATACGGGAGCGCATACGGCAGGGGGGAGCTAAAATCTCACGCTCCCGTATGTTACCGTATGCGCTCCCGTATGCCATTCATTTCAATGAGCCGGCCGGAGTGAAACGTTCGGTCCGGTCGGCTCATTTTTGCGCCGTATGCGCTTTTACAACCGGACCTAAAACTGTGGTCAACCATGGTTTTAGGTCCGGTTGTAAAAGCGCATACGGCGCAAAAATGAGCCGACCGGACCGAACGTTTCACTCCGGCCGGCTCATTGAAATGAATTACATACGCGAGCGCATACGGTGACATACGGGAGCGCGAGATTTTAGCTCCCTCCTGCCGTATGCGCTCCCGTATGGGAGAAAACGTAGTGTGAACCCACCCTTAGATGGGGCCATTGGGAAGCCCTGGCCCCCTGAGCGCAGTCTCGGTAAACCTGTGGGGTCGCCAGACTTGGGGGTACTGGCTCGTGGGACCCCTCTGCATGGCTGAGCAAGTCTGGCCTTAAATGCAGTTAACTTCGGCCGATGCAGGGTTACTATCCCCCACCCCTCGTTTGCTGGTGCTGGGTGAGCCTGGCTAGGCCGTCCACCTGGAGAGCTGACCTGTTTACAGTGCAGCATAGGATTCCCTGCGGTCCTGGGGCTCCCGGTGATTAATTTCACTTGCTAGCGCGTCCATGCACTATGTGGCAGCGCGGTGCTGCGGCGGGGAGCTCCGGTGGAGGCGGCCATTAGATTCCGGTGTGGAGATGCGTCATTCGGCCGCCGGTGCAGGATGGGAGTTCCAGGGGAAGCCCTACATCAGAGCGCCGATCATGGCGCCCGCACCTGCAGTGCTGGGCAGCCGGATGGCGCGTTCTATAAGGTATGTGGGGGCACATTGCGTATGCTGGGGTTACTTCTGGAGGGCTGTCTGCCGGCTGGTATCTGTATTAATGTATATGGAGGCCATAATATTCATAGTCCATCTTTGTTTGGTGTTCTGCATATACTAGGCTATTGCTGTGTTGTATATTGCTGGTCTGTTATGTGCATATACTAGGCTATTGCAGTGTTCTATATTGCTGGTCTGTTATGTGTATATACTAGGCTATTGCAGTGTTGTATATTGCTGGTCTGTTGCTATGTGCATATACTAGGCTATTGCAGTGTTGTATATTGCTGGTCTGTTATGTGCATATACTAGGCTATTGCTGTGTTGTATATTGCTGGTCTGTTATGTGCATATACTAGGCTATTGCAGTGTTGTATATTGCTGGTCTGTTATGTACATATACTAGGCTATTGCAGTGTTGTATATTGCTGGTCTGTTATGTGTATATACTAGGCTATTGCTGTGTTGTATATTGCTGGTCTGTTATGTGCATATACTAGGCTATTGCAGTGTTGTATATTGCTGGTCTGTTGCTATGTGTATATACTAGGCTATTGCAGTGTTGTATATTGCTGGTCTGTTATGTGCATATACTAGGCTATTGCTGTGTTGTATATTGCTGGTCTGTTGCTATGTGCATATACCAGGCTATTGCAGTGTTGTATATTGCTGGTCTGTTATGTGTATATACTAGGCTATTGCTGTGTTGTATATTGCTGGTCTGTTGCTATGTGCATATACTAGGCTATTGCAGTGTTGTATACTGCTGGTCTGTCATGTGTATATACTAGGCTATTGCAGTGTTGTATATTGCTGGTCTGTTATGTGCATATACTAGGCTATTGCAGTGTTGTATATTGCTGGTCTGTTATGTGCATATACTAGGCTATTGCAGTGTTGTATATTGCTGGTCTGTTATGTGCATATACTAGGCTATTGCAGTGTTGTATATTGCTGGTCTGTTGCTATGTGCATATACTAGGCTATTGCAGTGTTGTATATTGCTGGTCTGTTATGTGCATATACTAGGCTATTGCAGTGTTGTATATTGCTGGTCTGTTATGTGCATATACTAGGCTATTGCAGTGTTGTATATTGCTGGTCTGTTATGTGCATATACTAGGCTATTGCAGTGTTGTATATTGCTGGTCTGTTGCTATGAGCATATACTAGGCTATTGCAGTGTTGTATATTGCTGGTCTGTTATGTACATATACTAGGCTATTGCAGTGTTGTATATTGCTGGTCTGTTATGTGTATATACTAGGCTATTGCTGTGTTGTATATTGCTGGTCTGTTATGTGCATATACTAGGCTATTGCAGGGTTGTATATTGCTGGTCTGTTATGTACATATACTAGGCTATTGCAGTGTTGTATATTGCTGGTCTGTTATGTGTATATACTAGGCTATTGCTGTGTTGTATATTGCTGGTCTGTTATGTGCATATACTAGGCTATTGCAGGGTTGTATATTGCTGGTCTGTTATGTACATATACTAGGCTATTGCAGTGTTGTATATTGCTGGTCTGTTATGTGTATATACTAGGCTATTGCTGTGTTGTATATTGCTGGTCTGTTATGTGCATATACTAGGCTATTGCAGTGTTGTATATTGCTGATCTGTTATGTGCATATACTAGGCTATTGCTGTGTTGTATATTGCTGGTCTGTTGCTATGTGCATATACCAGGCTATTGCAGTGTTGTATATTGCTGGTCTGTTATGTGCATATACTAGGCTATTGCTGTGTTGTATATTGCTGGTCTGTTATGTGCATATACTAGGCTATTGCAGTGTTGTATATTGCTGGTCTGTTATGTACATATACTAGGCTATTGCAGTGTTGTATATTGCTGGTCTGTTATGTGCATATACTAGGCTATTGCAGTGTTGTATATTGCTGGTCTGTTATGTGTATATACTAGGCTATTGCAGTGTTGTATATTGCTGGTCTGTTATGTGCATATACTAGGCTATTGCAGTGTTGTATATTGCTGGTCTGTTATGTGCATATACTAGGCTATTGCAGTGTTGTATATTGCTGGTCTGTTATGTGCATATACTAGGCTATTGCAGTGTTGTATATTGCTGGTCTGTTGCTATGTGTATATACTAGGCTATTGCAGTGTTGTATATTGCTGGTCTGTTATGTGCATATACTAGGCTATTGCAGTGTTGTATATTGCTGGTCTGTTGCTATGCGCATATACTAGGCTATTGCAGTGTTGTATATTGCTGGTCTGTTATGTGTATATACTAGGCTATTGCAGTGTTGTATATTGCTGGTCTGTTGTTATGTGTATATACTAAGCTATTGCTGTGTTGTATATTGCTGGTCTGTTATGTGCATATACTAGGCTATTGCTGTGTTGTATATTGCTGGTCTGTTATGTGCATATACTAGGCTATTGCTGTGTTGTATATTGCTGGTCTGTTATGTGCATATACTAGGCTATTGCAGTGTTGCATATTGCTGTTGCTATGTACATATACTAGGCTATTGCTGTGTTGTATATTGCTGGTCTGTTATGTTCATATACTAGGCTATTGCAGTGTTGTATATTGCTGGTCTGTTGCTATGTGTATATACTAGGCTATTGCAGTGTTGTATATTGCTGGTCTGTTGTTGTGTATATACTAGGCTATTGTAGTGTTGTATATTGCTGGTCTGTTATGTGCATATACTAGGCTATTGCAGTGTTGTATATTGCTGGTCTGTTATGTGCATATACTAGGCTATTGCAGTGTTGTATATTGCTGGTCTGTTGTTATGTGTATATACTAGGCTATTGCTGTGTTGTATATTGCTGGTCTGTTATGTGCATATACTAGGCTATTGCAGTGTTGTATATTGCTGGTCTGTTATGTGCATATACTAGGCTATTGCAGTGTTGTATATTGCTGGTCTGTTATGTGTATATACTAGGCTATTGCAGTGTTGTATATTGCTGGTCTGTTATGTGCATATACTAGGCTATTGCTGTGTTGTATATTGCTGGTCTGTTATGTACATATACTAGGCTATTGCAGTGTTGTATATTGCTGGTCTGTTATGTGCATATACTAGGCTATTGCAGTGTTGTATATTGCTGGTCTGTTATGTGCATATACTAGGCTATTGCAGTGTTGTATATTGCTGGTCTGTTATGTGCATATACTAGGCTATTGTAGTGTTGTATATTGCTGGTCTGTTATGTGCATATACTAGGCTATTGCAGTGTTGTATATTGCTGGTCTGTTATGTGCATATACTAGGCTATTGCTGTGTTGTATATTGCTGGTCTGTTATGTGCATATACTAGGCTATTGCTGTGTTGTATATTGCTGGTCTGTTATGTGCATATACTAGGCTATTGCAGTGTTGTATATTGCTGGTCTGTTATGTGCATATACTAGGCTATTGCAGTGTTGTATATTGCTGTCTCCCTATCTTATGCTGTTTCTCTCCAGGTAATAGCTGCTGGCAGACAGAGGGATTGTCAGCTGTGCGGGCTGTGTAATTAGGCTCAGCCTCCCCCGGCAGCAGTGTGCAGAGTTAGTGCAGTCTCTCTCACTGTAATACTCTATGGCAGGATAAGTGTGTGACGCTGTACGCTCACGGTAACACTTAGTATATACTATGTATATTATGATGATGGTTCTCAGTATATATACAGTATACGTGGTGATGATGATTACTCCCCATATCACTCATATTGTAACTCCCTGCCATGTTATTGCTGGTATAGTGTGTAATGCTGCGCGCACTAATACACTATCATGCAGTATTTCTGTGCGGTCACATGAGATTATGTGTATTGGTGACTATGCGGGTTATGTCTTCAGCTTATACTGTCTGTACGGATCACAGATGTCCAGCTACTCCCTGGTTGAGCCGGATATATATATATATATATATATATATATATATATATATATATACATACTGTATACTGATATATACAATCCTGTCAGTGATGCTGTATGCTCACATTATACTGTATACTGATATATAATCCTGTCAGTAAGTGATGCTGTATGCTCACATTATACTGTATACTGATATATAATCCTGTCAGTAAGTGATGCTGTATGCTCACATTATACTGTATACTGATATACAATCCTGTCAGTAAGTGATGCTGTATGATCACATTATACTGTATACTGATATATAATCCTGTCAGTAAGTGATGCTGTATGCTCACATTATACTGTATACTGATATATAATCCTGTCAGTAGTGATGCTGTATGCTCACATTATACTGTATACTGATATATAATCCTGTCAGTAAGTGATGCTGTATGATCACATTATACTGTATACTGATATATAATCCTGTCAGTAAGTGATGCTGTATACTGATATATACAATCCTGTCAGTGATGCTGTATGCTCACATTATACTGTATACTGATATATAATCCTGTCAGTAGTGATGCTGTATGCTCACATTATACTGTATACTGATATATAATCCTGTCAGTAGTGATGCTGTATGCTCGCATTATACTGTATACTGATATATAATCCTGTCAGTAAGTGATGCTGTATGCTCACATTATACTGTATACTGATATATAATCCTGTCAGTAGTGATGCTGTATACTGATATATACTCCTGTCAGTAGTGATGCTGTATACTCACATTATACTGTATACTGATATATAATCCTGTCAGTAGTGATGCTGTATACTGATATATACTCCTGTCAGTAAGTGATGCTGTACACTCACATTATACTGTATACTGATATATAATCCTGTCAGTAGTGATGCTGTATGCTCACATTATACTGTATACTGATATATAATCCTGTCAGTAAGTGATGCTGTATGCTCACATTATACTGTATACTGATATACAATCCTGTCAGTAAGTGATGCTGTATGCTCACATTATACTGTATACTGATATATAATCCTGTCAGTAAGTGATGCTGTATGCTCACATTATACTGTATACTGATATACAATCCTGTCAGTGAAGCTGTATGCTCACATTATACTGTATACTGATATATATTCCTGTCAGTAAGTGATGCTGTATGCTCACATTATACTGTATACTGATATACAATCCTGTCAGTAAGTGATGCTGTATGCTCACATTATACTGTATACTGATATATATTCCTGTCAGTAAGTGATGCTGTATGCTCACATTATACTGTATACTGATATATAATCCTGTCAGTAAGTGATGCTGTATGCTCACATTATACTGTATACTGATATATAATCCTGTCAGTAAGTGATGCTGTATGCTCACATACTGTTTACTGATATATAATCCTGTCAGTAAGTGATGCTGTATGCTCACGTTATGCTGTATACTGATATACAATCCTGTCAGTAAGTGATGCTGTATGCTCACATTATGCTGTATACTTATATATATAATCCTGTCAGTAAGTGATGCTGTATGCTCACATTATACTGTATACTGATATATAATCCTGTCAGTAAGTGATGCTGTATGCTCACATTATACTGTATACTGATATATAATCCTGTCAGTAAGTGATGCTGTATACTCACATTATACTGTATACTTATATATAATCCTGTCAGTAAGTGAGGCTGTATACTCACATAATGCTGTATACTGATATACAATCCTGTCAGTAGTGATGCTGTATGATCACATTATACTGTATACTGATATATAATCCTGTCAGTAAGTGATGCTGTATGATCACATTATACTGTATACTGATATATAATCCTGTCAGTAAGTGATGCTGTATACTCACATTATACTGTATACTTATATATAATCCTGTCAGTAAGTGATGCTGTATACTCACATTATACTGTATACTGATATATAATCCTGTCAGTAAGTGATGCTGTATACTGATATATAATCCTGTCAGTAGTGATGCTGTATACTCACATTATACTGTATACTGATATATAATCCTGTCAGTAGTGATGCTGTATACTGATATATACTCCTGTCAGTAAGTGATGCTGTATACTCACATTATACTGTATACTGATATATAATCCTGTCAGTAGTGATGATGTATACTGATATATACTCCTGTCAGTAAGTGATGCTGTACACTCACATTATACTGTATACTGATATATACTCCTGTCAGTAAGTGATGCTGTACACTCACATTATACTGTATACTGATATATAATCCTGTCAGTAGTGATGCTGTATGCTCACATTATACTGTATACGGATATATATAATCCTGTCAGTAAGTGATGCTGTATGCTCACATTATACTGTATACTGATATATAATCCTGTCAGTAAGTGATGCTGTATGCTCACATTATACTTAATACTGATATACAATCCTGTCAGTAGTGATGCTGTATACTCACATTATACTGTATACTGATATATAATCCTGTCAGTAAGTGATGCTGTATGCTCACATTATACTGTATACTGATATATAATCCTGTCAGTAGTGATGCTGTATACTGATATATACTCCTGTCAGTAAGTGATGCTGTATACTCACATTATACTGTATACTGATATATAATCCTGTCAGTAGTGATGCTGTATACTGATATATACTCCTGTCAGTAAGTGATGCTGTATACTCACATTATACTGTATACTGATATACAATCCTGTCAGTAAGTGATGCTGTATGATCACATTATACTGTATACGGATATACAATCCTGTCAATAAGTGATGCTGTATGATCACATTATACTGTATACTGATATATAATCCTGTCAGTAAGTGATGCTGTATGATCACATTATACTGTATACTGATATATAATCCTGTCAGTAAGTGATGCTGTATGATCACATTATACTGTATACTGATATATAATCCTGTCAGTAAGTGATGCTGTATGATCACATTATACTGTATACTGATATATAATCCTGTCAGTAAGTGATGCTGTATACTGATATATAATCCTGTCAGTAAGTGATGCTGTATGATCACATTATACTGTATACCGATATATAATCCTGTCAGTAAGTGATGCTGTATGCTCACATTATACTGTATACTGATATATAATCCTGTCAGTAGTGATGCTGTATGATCACATTATACTGTATACTGATATACAATCCTGTCAGTAGTGATGCTGTATGATCACATTATACTGTATACTGATATATAATCCTGTCAGTAAGTGATGCTGTATGATCACATTATACTGTATACTGATATATAATCCTGTCAGTAAGTGATGCTGTATGCTCACATTATACTATATACTGATATACAATCCTGTCAGTAGTGATGCTGTATGCTCACATTATGCTGTATACTGATATATAATCCTGTCAGTAAGTGATGCTGTATACTGATATATAATCCTGTCAGTAGTGATGCTGTATGATCACCTTATACTGTATACTGATATATAATCCTGTCAGTAAGTGATGCTGTATGATCACATTATGCTGTATACTGATATATAATCCTGTCAGTAAGTGATGCTGTATGCTCACATTATACTGTATACTGATATATAACCCTGTCAGTAAGTGATGCTGTATGATCACATTATACTGTATACTGATATATAATCCTGTCAGTAAGTGATGCTGTATGCTCACATTATACTATATACTGATATACAATCCTGTCAGTAGTGATGCTGTATGCTCACATTATGCTGTATACTGATATATAATCCTGTCAGTAAGTGATGCTGTATACTGATATATAATCCTGTCAGTAGTGATGCTGTATGATCACCTTATACTGTATACTGATATATAATCCTGTCAGTAAGTGATGCTGTATGCTCACATTATACTGTATACTGATATATAATCCTGTCAGTAAGTGATGCTGTATGATCACATTATACTGTATACCGATATATAATCCTGTCAGTAAGTGATGCTGTATGCTCACATTATACTATATACTGATATACAATCCTGTCAGTAGTGATGCTGTATACTCACATTATACTGTATACTGATATATAATCCTGTCAGTAGTGATGCTGTATGCTCACATTATACTATATACTGATATATAATCCTGTCAGTAGTGATGCTGTATGCTCACATTATACTATATACTGATATACAATCCTGTCAGTAGTGATGCCGTATACTCACATTATACTGTATACTGATATATAATCCTGTCAGTAAGTGATGCTGTATGATCACATTATACTGTATACTGATATATAATCCTGTCAGTAAGTGATGCTGTATGATCACATTATACTGTATACTGATATATAATCCTGTCAGTAAGTGATGCTGTATGCTCACATTATGCTGTATACTGATATATAACCCTGTCAGTAAGTGATGCTGTATGCTCACATTATACTGTATACTGATATACAATCCTGTCAGTAGTGATGCTGTATGCTCACATTATACTGTATACTGATATATAATCCTGTCAGTAAGTGATGCTGTATGCTCACATTATACTGTATACTGATATATAATCCTGTCAGTAAGTGATGCTGTATACTGATGTTTTCTATATATTCCTGTCAGTAGTGAGGCCCTGCTCCCTGTATACTGATGTTTTCTATATATTCCTGTCAGTAGTGAGGCCCTGCTCACTATATACTGATGTTTTCTATATATACCTGTCAGTAGTGAGGCTCTGCTCACTATATACTGATGTTTTCTATATATTCCTGTCATTAGTGAGGCTCTGCTCACTATATACTGATGTTTTCTATATATTCCTGTCAGTAGTGAGGCCCTGCTCACTATATACTGATGTTTTCTATACATTTCTATATATTCCTGTCAGTAGTGAGACCCTGCTCACTATATACTGATGTTTTCTATACATTTCTATATATTCCTGTCAGTAGTGAGGCCCTGCTCACTATATACTGATGTTTTCTATACATTTCTATATATTCCTGTCAGTAGTGAGGCCCTGCTCACTATATACTGATGTTTTCTATATATTCCTGTCAGTAGTGAGGCCCTGCTCACTATATACTGATGTTTTCTATATATTCCTGTCAGTAGTGAGGCCCTGCTCACTATATACTGATGTTTTCTATATATTCCTGTCAGTAGTGAGGCTCTGCTGACTATATACTGATGTTTTCTATATATTCCTGTCAGTAGTGAGGCCCTGCTCACTATATACTGATGTTTTCTATATATTCCTGTCAGTAATGAGGCCCTGCTCCCTGTATACTGATGTTTTCTATATATTCCTGTCAGTAGTGAGGCCCTGCTCACTGTATACTGATGTTTTCTATATATTCCTGTCAGTAGTGAGGTCCTGCTCACTATATACTGATGTTTTCTATATATTCCTGTCAGTAGTGAGGCCCTGCTCACTATATACTGATGTTTTCTATATATTCCTGTCAGTAGTGAGGCCCTGCTCACTATATACTGATGTTTTCTATATATTCCTGTCAGTAGTGAGGCCCCGCTCACTATATACTGATGTTTTCTATATATTCCTGTCAGTAGTGAGGCCCTGCTCACTATATACTGATGTTTTCTATATATTCCTGTCAGTAGTGAGGCCCTGCTCACTATATACTGATGTTTTCTATATATTCCTGTCAGTAGTGAGGCCCTGCTCACTATATACTGATGTTTTCTATATGTTCCTGTCAGTAGTGAGGCTCTGCTCACTATATACTGATGTTTTCTATATATTCCTGTCAGTAGTGAGGTCCTGCTCACTATATACTGATGTTTTCTATATGTTCCTGTCAGTAGTGAGGCTCTGCTCACTATATACTCATGTTTTCTATATATTCCTGTCAGTAGTGAGGCCCTGCTCCCTGTATACTGATGTGTTCTATACATTTCTATATATTCCTGTCAGTAGTGAGGCCCTGCTCACTATATACTGATGTTTTCTATACATTTCTATATATTCCTGTCAGTAATGAGGCCCTGCTCACTATATACTGATGTTTTCTATATATTCCTGTCAGTAGTGAGGCCCTGCTCACTATATACTGATGTTTTCTATATATTCCTGTCAGTAGTGAGGCCCTGCTCACTATATACTGATGTTTTCTATATATTCCTGTCAGTAGTGAGGCCCTGCTCCCTGTATACTGATGTTTTCTATATATTCCTGTCAGTAGTGAGGCCCTGCTCACTATATACTGATGTTTTCTATATATTCCTGTCAGTAGTGAGGCCCTGCTCACTATATACTGATGTTTTCTATATATTCCTGTCAGTAGTGAGGCCCTGCTCCCTGTATACTGATGTTTTCTATATATTCCTGTCAGTAGTGAGGCCCTGCTCACTATATACTGATGTTTTCTATATATTCCTGTCAGTAGTGAGGCCCTGCTCCCTATATACTGATGTTTTCTATATATTCCTGTCAGTAGTGAGGCCCTGCTCACTATATACTGATGTTTTCTATACATTTCTATATATTCCTGTCAGTAGTGAGGTCCTGCTCACTATATACTGATGTTTTCTATACATTTCTATATATTCCTGTCAGTAGTGAGGCCCTGCTCACTATATACTGATGTTTTCTATATATATTTCTGTCAGTATTGAGGCCCTGCTCACTATATACTGATGTTTTCTATACATTTCTATATATTCCTGTCAGTAGTGAGGCCCCGCTCCCTGTATACTGATGTTTTCTATATATTCCTGTCAGTAGTGAGGCTCTGCTCACTATATACTGATGTTTTCTATATATTCCTGTCAGTAGTGAGGCTCTGCTCACTATATACTAATGTTTTCTATATATTCCTGTCAGTAGTGAGGCCCTGCTCACTATATACTGATGTTTTCTATACATTTCTATATATTCCTGTCAGTAGTGAGGTCCTGCTCACTATATACTGATGTTTTCTATACATTTCTATATATTCCTGTCAGTAGTGAGGCCCTGCTCACTATATACTGATGTTTTCTATATATATTTCTGTCAGTATTGAGGCCCTGCTCACTATATACTGATGTTTTCTATACATTTCTATATATTCCTGTCAGTAGTGAGGCCCTGCTCACTATATACTGATGTTTTCTATATATTCCTGTCAGTAGTGAGGCCCTGCTCACTATATACTGATGTTTTCTATATATTCCTGTCAGTAGTGAGGCCCTGCTCACTATATACTGATGTTTTCTATATAGTCCTGTCAGTAGTGAGGCTCTGCTCACTATATACTGATATGTTCTCTATACATTTCTATATATTCCTGTCAGTAGTGAGGCCCTGCTCACTATATACTGATGTTTTCTAAATGTTCCTGTCAGTAGTGAGGCTCTGCTCACTATATACTGATGTTTTCTATATATTCCTGTCATTAGTGAGGCTCTGCTCACTATATACTGATGTTTTCTATATATTCCTGTCAGTAGTGAGGCCCTGCTCACTATATACTGATGTTTTCTATATATTCCTGTCAGTAGTGAGGCTCTGCTCACTATATACTGATGTTTTCTATATATTCCTGTCATTAGTGAGGCTCTGCTCACTATATACTGATGTTTTCTATATATTCCTGTCAGTAGTGAGGCCCTGCTCACTATATACTGATGTTTTCTATATATTCCTGTCAGTAGTGAGGCTCTGCTCACTATATACTGATGTTTTCTATATATTCCTGTCAGTAGTGAGGCCCTGCTCACTATATACTGATGTTTTCTATATATTCCTGTCAGTAGTGAGGTCCTGCTCACTATATACTGATGTTTTCTATATATTCCTGTCAGTAGTGAGGCCCTGCTCACTATATACTGATGTTTTCTATATATTCCTGTCAGTAGTGAGGCCCTGCTCACTATATACTGATGTTTTCTATATATTCCTGTCAGTAATGAGGCCCTGCTCACTATATACTGATGTTTTCTATATATTCCTGTCAGTAGTGAGGCCCTGCTCACTATATAGTGATGTTTTCTATATATTCCTGTCAGTAGTGAGGCCCTGCTCCCTGTATACTGATGTTTTCTATATATTCCTGTCAGTTGTGAGGCCCTGCTCACTATATACTGATGTTTTCTATATATTCCTGTCAGTAGTGAGGCCCTGCTCCCTATATACTGATGTTTTCTATACATTTCTATATATTCCTGTCAGTAGTGAGGCCCTGCTCACTATATACTGATGTTTTCTATACATTTCTATATATTCCTGTCAGTAGTGAGGCCCTGCTCACTGTATACTGATGTTTTCTATATATTCCTGTCAGTAGTGAGGCCCTGCTCACTGTATACTGATGTTTTCTATATATTCCTGTCAGTAGTGAGGCTCTGCTCACTATATACTAATGTTTTCTATATATTCCTGTCAGTAGAGAGGCCCTGCTCACTATATACTGATGTTTTCTATATATTCCTGTCAGTAGTGAGGCCCTGCTCACTATATACTGATGTTTTCTATATATTTCTGTCAGTAGTGAGGCTCTGCTCACTATATACTGATGTTTTCTATATATTCCTATCAGTAGTGAGGCTCTGCTCACTGTATACTGATGTTTTTCATGTACAAGGCTTTGATGACATTTTTTCTCTTGAGTAGACACAAGAGTGGCCAAAGCCAGACAGGAACATGAAATGGACTCCGGGCTCAAGTCAGAGTCCAAACATTGGGAGAATCCAGGTAAGACCGACTCTGCGGTTACTTAACTATGTAAAGTCACTGGTGTCCTCAGATATCCAACTCTGCCACCGTGAGTATTCCGGCTGAGCAGAGACATTGAGGACAAGGTACCTGGAGAAGAATTGTCTCCCAAGTGTCATCACTCAGGTCTGTATCAGACGTCCTATGTGATTTCCCTTAATGGGTCCTTCATCCACAGCCGGAGCTGTTGCCTTTGACTGTGTGGAGTTTGAGAAGGATAGATTCCATATGATGGGCTCATTGGAGGAGGTGATATCTACTCGTCTTTTCAGCCGAAATAGAATCCTTAAAGGCGCTCTACTCGACACTCTAGAGAAAGTTCACGTTCTGGAGGAGGATCGAAAAGAGGTTCCATTTGCAGTCGTTTTGCATTTCCTCCAAAATGGATTTGAAAAAAGCCTGTGAGCGAATACACTGAGGCTCCATGTCTCAATAAATTCCTTCAAAGATAGCAGATTGGTGGTCTTACAGTCATCACTTGATTCTTCACAGCACTAAGGCAGGTCAGACCAGGCGTGGGTCTTCCTCAGACCAGGCGTGGGTCTTCCTCAGACCAGGCGTGGGTCTTCCTCAGACCAGGCGTGGGTCTTCCTCAGACCAGGCGTGGGTCTTCCTCAGACCAGGCGTGGGTCTTCCTCAGACCAGGCGTGGGTCTTCCTCAGACCAGGCGTGGGTCTTCCTCAGACCAGGCGTGGGTCTTCCTCAGACCAGGCGTGGGTCTTCCTCAGACCAGGCGTGGGTCTTCCTCAGACCAGGCGTGGGTCTTCCTCAGACCAGGCGTGGGTCTTCCTCAGACCAGGCGTGGGTCTTCCTCAGACCAGGCGTGGGTCTTCCTCAGACCAGGCGTGGGTCTTCCTCAGACCAGGCGTGGGTCTTCCTCAGACCAGGCGTGGGTCTTCCTCAGACCAGGCGTGGGTCTTCCTCAGACCAGGCGTGGGTCTTCCTCAGACCAGGCGTGGGTCTTCCTCAGACCAGGCGTGGGTCTTCCTCAGACCAGGCGTGGGTCTTCCTCAGACCAGGCGTGGGTCTTCCTCAGACCAGGCGTGGGTCTTCCTCAGACCAGGCGTGGGTCTTCCTCAGACCAGGCGTGGGTCTTCCTCAGACCAGGCGTGGGTCTTCCTCAGACCAGGCGTGGGTCTTCCTCAGACCAGGCGTGGGTCTTCCTCAGACCAGGCGTGGGTCTTCCTCAGACCAGGCGTGGGTCTTCCTCAGACCAGGCGTGGGTCTTCCTCAGACCAGGCGTGGGTCTTCCTCAGACCAGGCGTGGGTCTTCCTCAGACCAGGCGTGGGTCTTCCTCAGACCAGGCGTGGGTCTTCCTCAGACCAGGCGTGGGTCTTCCTCAGACCAGGCGTGGGTCTTCCTCAGACCAGGCGTGGGTCTTCCTCAGACCAGGCGTGGGTCTTCCTCAGACCAGGCGTGGGTCTTCCTCAGACCAGGCGTGGGTCTTCCTCAGACCAGGCGTGGGTCTTCCTCAGACCAGGCGTGGGTCTTCCTCAGACCAGGCGTGGGTCTTCCTCAGACCAGGCGTGGGTCTTCCTCAGACCAGGCGTGGGTCTTCCTCAGACCAGGCGTGGGTCTTCCTCAGACCAGGCGTGGGTCTTCCTCAGACCAGGCGTGGGTCTTCCTCAGACCAGGCGTGGGTCTTCCTCAGACCAGGCGTGGGTCTTCCTCAGACCAGGCGTGGGTCTTCCTCAGACCAGGCGTGGGTCTTCCTCAGACCAGGCGTGGGTCTTCCTCAGACCAGGCGTGGGTCTTCCTCAGACCAGGCGTGGGTCTTCCTCCGGTGGTGGTGGTGTCTAAGCCTCTCCCGAGTAAGTCGACCTGAAGTGATTGTCCTACAAGTTCTTTCCTGATTGCGATAAAATTCTCACACAGGTTGGGATAAAATACAAGCGCTCTCCTCATGAGATCCCTTTATAAGATTTGTACCAGAGGGAGTCCTCTGAAGGTGTCATCTGAGATGACATCATCAGGGAATTCGCTTGCTGAAGTTCTTGCTGGATCCACTGTTGAGGAGGAAGAGTTCTTCACCATCTGGATGGGTCTACAGCACTAATCTGCTACCACAATAGAACCAAGACATTCAGGGTGGAAGAGAATCTGTTCGTACAGTTGCCGGTGTGGTAAAGGGAAGAAAGGTGTCTAAAGCTACCTTGGTGGAATGGCTTAAGTCTACGATTCTGAACGCCAGTGGGATCACAGGAGTTGAGCCACCAGATTCCATCATAGCTCAATCTACACTCTAGACAACCAAAGCTTGGGTCCAGCCTCTGGCATGTCGGTGCTCTATGCCATGTTCAATTAAGTATCCCCCCCCCCCTTATGTTGCTATACAGCTCCCTTCTGTGCTGCCTGAAGACGAAATGGAAAGGGAAAATTTGTACTTACCGTAATTTTGCTTTCCATGAGTCTGAAGTCAGCACATACAAACCCTCCCTACTATAAGTCATCTTTTTGCATCAGAACTGAGTCTTTTCAATAACACAAGTGGATGAGGTTTTGATATTTATAGTCAGGCTTGGCCTGAGGCTTGTTAATTCTCTTAATTGTTTGCTAGGTGGGCGGTCCTTGGATGAACTGAAAGGAGCTATTAACCCTTCTGTGCTGCCTTCAGACTCATGGAAAGCAAAATTACGGTAAGTACAAATTTTCCCTATAATACTGCTATATAGAAGAATATAACTACTATAATACTGCCTCCTATATACAAGAATATAACTACTATAATACTGCCCCTATATACAAGAATATAACTGCTATAATACTGACTCCTATATACAAGAATATAACTCCTATAATACTTCCCCCTATATACAAGAATATAACTACTATAATACTGTACCCTATATACAAGAATATAACTACTATAATACTGCTCTTATATACAAGAATATATCTACTATAATACTGTCCCCTATATACAAGAATATAACTACTATAATACTGCTCCTATATACAAGAATATAACTACTATAATACTGCTCCTATATACAAGAATATAACTGCTATAATACTGCTCCTATATACAAGAATATATCTACTATAATACTGCTCCTATATACAAGAATATAACTACTATAATACTGCTCCCTATATACAAGAATATAACTACTATAATACTGCTCCTATATACAAGAATATAACTACTATAATACTGCGCCTATATACAAGAATATAACTACTATAATACTGCTCCTATATACAAGAATATAACTGCTATAATACTGCTCCTATATACAAGAATATAACTACTATAATACTGTCTCCTATATACAAGAATATAACTACTATAATACTGCTCCTATATACAAGAATATAACTGCTATAATACTGCTCCTATATACAAGAATATAACTACTATAATACTGTCTCCTATATACAAGAATATAACTACTATAATACTGCTCCTATATACAATAATATATCTACTATAATACTGCTCCTATATACAAGAATATAACTACTATAATACTACCTCCTATATACAAGAATATAACTACTATAATACTGCTCCTATATACAAGAATATAACTACTATAATACTGCTCCTATATACAAGAATATAACTACTATAATACTGCCCCTATATACAAGAATATAACTGCTATAATACTGACTCCTATATACAAGAATATAACTCCTATAATACTTCCCCCTATATACAAGAATATAACTACTATAATACTGTACCCTATATACAAGAATATAACTACTATAATACTGCTCTTATATACAAGAATATATCTACTATAATACTGTCCCCTATATACAAGAATATAACTACTATAATACTGCTCCTATATACAAGAATATAACTACTATAATACTGCCTCCTATATACAAGAATATAACTACTATAATACTGCTGTAATCCTGGTTTACACTTCTATTCCTGCAGCGTCTCCTGATCTGATGTCTTGGCTCCAGGTCTCGGTGTTACTATAACAGTGACACATATATACCGCCATCTGTGTACGATCACCAACACATTTTCCTAGTAACTTCCACTATATGGCCTACGTCTTATGAAAGGGTTAATACGAGGAAGGAAAGATGGCAGCTGCCCTGCCCGACTGTGCCAAGAGTAAGACACAATCCAGCACCAAGAGCCCAACCAGCAACCACTGTTAACTGCTTACCTGCCAGACTACAACACCCAGCATACAGGACAGGAGACGTGGTACTGTGCAGTGTATATATGTATATATATATATATATATTTATTGATATACACAGAATAAGAGCAGATACTGAGGAACTCTTTTATTTTATATAAAAAGAAATACAAAACATAAACCAAACATAACAACCATAACAATGATAATCAAACATAAGATAAACCTAATACATAAATAATATCGCAAACAAAAATCCCTTCTGGTCCAGGACAACACACACTCCATACCTATATACACACTCCATACCTATATACACACTCCATACCTATATATACACCACATCCTATATAACTATATACACCACATTCTATATAACTTTATACACCACACGTACCTATACAAAATTTTTTTTTTTTAAATATATAATATACAATACATATACACAAAACCACTAATCAATAATAGATATACATACATATACACACACATACACACAAATACATATACATACACACAAAAAAAGAAATTTAGAATTTACTTATAAATATCCCCCACTTTTCCTATAACCTACACAAAATTATACACAAAAATATACATCAAATAATATAACCTTATTCATTATATATGTACAGTCCCTATACATATATACAACTCCTACACATATATACAACCCCTACACCATAACACCAACCCCTCAGGGCTCCGGTTCGATGTCTGTAGCCGCCTACATCTTTTCGTCTTTATCAAAACAAAAATGTCTGGTGACAGCTTCAGCCCATCACCAGGGAGAAGATTACTAGGTTAGGGCACCTTAAAGGAGAACCCCCTCCACAGGGTAGAGGCACTAAATGAACCAAACTTTTCATACTCCAAAGAACGAACCTTCACCAGGTCACCGAGCGTGTTCCTACAAACCTCGTCCACGGGGAGGATTTTCTGTCTCGTCGACACTAAACACCTCGCTTGCCACGTGTGATACCTGACCACTGCGCTGACTATAAATGAAGTGCACCGGTCCCGGACACCCAGATCTTTGAAGGCCGCATAAACCCACTCAGCATAGGAAAGGGCAGCCAGCCGCGGCCAGCCGATGGAAGCTCCCACCCTTTGATATACCTCTATATTAAAAGGGCACTGAAGCAGGAAGTGGTCCATGTCCTCCAGCACACCCCCACACTCCTCCCGGGGACAACCCTTTTCATCGGAGTTCCTGTACTTCAGATTGCCCCTTACATATAGCTTACCATGGAAGCCTCGCCAGGTCAAGACCCAATACTTCAAGGGGATCCTAGGTGAATTTAAAAGAAACAACCCAATCCCTTGATCCCGACCTGGGCAATCCTTGAGGGCCAGTGGTTTCTGGAAATGGCTCAGCAAGACCCTGTTATCGAGGATTTTCCTCGGCAGAGTTCTTACCTCCCACATCCCCAGTCCCCACCTCCTGATGACCTTCAGAACCAGTGCAACATAAGTCGGAAGATACCCGTGTGACGTGCAAAGATCCTTCACTTGACCGCCTCTCTCCCATTCCTGGAAGAAAGGCTAAACCATCTCCTGCAAGAGACTACCCACGGAGGAGCCCTCTCTGTCCAGAGGTTTGGTATATTGGTCTTTAAAAAGGAATTCACTAGGAATACCACCGGGTTGACCATACCCAACCCGCCTAGTCTCCTCGTGCGGTAAGTCAGCTCCCTCTTAACTAGGTTCAGTCTATTCCCCCACAACATTAGGAAGAACAGACTGTAGACCCAGCTCCAGAGGGGTTCTGGCAAAAGGCTGACACTGCCCAGATAGATTAACAACGGGAGCAAGTAGGACCTGATCAAGAAGACTCTTTCCCTAAAGGTCAAAGACCAACCTTTCCACTGTTCCACTCTATTGGAGACCTCTTCCAGTCTGCTTTCCCAATTTCAATTTCGTGTGGGGTAATCCCCGGGACCAAATTCGATGCCCAGAATTTTTGCAGATTCCTGGGGCACAGGGAGGGTGTCCGGGGAGACAGAACTCAGGATCTCCACCTCCCAACCAAAGACTTTTGCACTTTTCCCGTTTGATCTTAGACCCGGATGCCTCCGAGTAGCAATCCACCTCCGACATCACCCACTCCACCTCTCCTTGCGAAGAGACAAAAATGGAGACGTCATCAGCATATACCACTACCCTTAAGGTAGAATCTGACACCGCCGGGTCCATCCTCACCCCCGCCAACGGTCCCCGATCGATCCTTCGAATGAAGGGGTTGATCGCGAACACATAAAGCAAAGGGCTTAACGGACAGCCTTGATGCACACCAGACTCCACCCCAAAAGGGCGGCCCACCCAACTGTTTACCAATGGAAAAAGTCTCAGCCCCTGCATACATTGTTCTCAGCCAATCGACACAAACCCCCCCCCCCCCGGCAGACCGTATTTTAAAAGAGTGGACCAGAGATACTCGTGATAGGATAGACACTCATTTATTATTTCAGTCAAGAGGGGAACAAAAGTGTCCTTAAAGGTCTTATAAAACTCGGATGTTAAGCCATCCGGCCCTGGCGACTTTTTGAGGGCAAGCCTCTCAATCGCCAGCTTAACTTCCTCTTCTCTGATATTCTCTGTCAAAACACTAAGAGAGGGGTCTACTCCTGACTGGGAAATGGCATCAGCCAGGAAAGCCGACATCCTGCCCCGATCTAGATCCCTCTTCCCCAAGAGGTGCGAGTAAAAGGCTCTGACGACCTCCAGGATCCCTGATCTGGACTTGTTCAGAGATCCTGTACTATCGATCAGGCCGGTCACGATCTTACAATCCACTGACATCTTACAGCTCTGGCAAGGGTCGGGCGAGCGGTACTTCCCGAAATCCCTCTCGAAAACCAAAGATGTGTCTATCATACTGGCACTTCTTTAGCAAAGATTTCACTCTGGAGATTTCCTCTCTCGGTCACCTCCAGTCGAGACCAGAACCTCGAGTTTCCTCCTTAGTTCCTGATAGAGGCGATCCCTATTCAGACTCCTAAGGTTCGCGGTCTGGCGGAAGAATCTCGCAGCCCGTTTTTTGAACATCTCCCACCACTCTGACTTAGTGCTGCATATGTCCAGTAATGGTACCTGGCTCTGCAGAAACTCCTCAAAGGACCGTCTTATCTCCTTGACTTCCAGGAGGGACGAATTCAGCTTCCACAATCCCCTTCCCATCCTGGGGGTCTCTGAAACATTCAAAGAAAACATAATCAAACAGTGGTCGGAGAACTCCACCTCAACAACCTGTAAAGGTGAAGAGACAGAATCCTCCTTAAAAAAAACCTATCTATCCTAGACCTAATCTCTCTACCTCTAAAGTAAGTGAACCCGCTGTGACCTGGGGTGTGCCGGATGTGGACATCCACCAAGCGAGACTCACTAGCTATTCTATTCAAGGCGACGCTATCGTAATCTAGCCGATCCCTGGAGCCTCCCCTATCAAGAGACCTTGTAACAGTTTTAAAGTCTCCTCCAAAGATGACCTGCCGGCTAGTAAAAAGTAGGGCCTTAATTCTCATAAAGAGACTTTTCCGGTCCCACCTAGTCTGTGGACCGTAGATGTTTATAAGACGTAATTCTTGTCCCTTCATGAGGACGTCTAATACCAGACATCTCCCCATTTCTAGCTTGATAACACGTCTGCATTCTACCTGAGCGGTTTTAAAAAGAACCGCCACCCCCGCTATACGGCTGGGCCGCAAGAGACCAGTGAGAGGGCCCATGGCGCCACTCACGCTTCGCCTTATGGATAGCGGTTAGATCTGTCAACCTGGTCTCCTGCAAAAATAAAATGTCGGCCGAGAAAATCAAAGGCCGCAAATCTTGCCGCATCTGACTTTATGCTGGCGACATTAATACTCGCCAGCGTCAATGGGGAGGGTGCCGCCATCATGTGTGATCAAGCTAGACAGCCCTCTTCTTCCCTCCCCTCCCTTACTCTGAGTGTCATCATCAGATTTCCCCACATTCCCCCTTTTTAAGCACACAGACATATTTACAATGTTTCCCTCTTTTCCAGAGGTCACCTCCTGCACCTCACATGGTCCTAGGACAGCCCTCCCCCCCCCCCCCCCCCCCCCGTTACCAGAGAAGAAGGCTTGACGCTTCCCGAAGGCCTCACTTCAGACACCAGCACCTCGTCCCCGGCCTCCTCATCAAAGGAAGAGATGTTATCCCTGAGGACTTGGTACCGGTTAGGGCTATCTACCAGAGGGGAGCCGGTAGATCCTTCCGCTGGTACCTGGACAAGGTTGAGGGGGATTGAATGATCCCACTCCAAAGAAGGGGACTCCTTCTCCTCCCTCTTCTTCAACCTCTTTTTTTCTGGCACCCGATTTTCTCTTATTCTTTAGCCACTCTTTGCTCTCCTCATCCATACTCTCTCCTGGAGAGGAGGTAGCAGTGATGGCCCTCTTATCCTCCTCCTCCTCCTCCTCCTCTCTATCCAGTCTCCTGGCCTCCTCCTCCAGCCCACCATCGCTCAGATACTCAGCAGAATCCACCATCTTGGGGTGAGGTAAAGCCCCCCTCTGCTGCCACCTGAGGAGCCTCTTCCCTTTCCCTTTGGCGTGCCTCCAAACACCTCAGCCTAGAAGGTGTCATTCTTTTCTTCCTTGGACCAGTAGTCTCCCCGCCTCCGCCGGTACCCTCCCCAGTGGAGTCAGCGTCTCTGCTAACCCCAGCTGGAGATTCCACCGCATTGGCAAAAGAGACCGGACAGCGGCTGAAGGGGTGACCGAGGTCCCCACACAGGTGACAACGAATGTCCCCACAGGTTGCGGCGAGATGTCCTAACCCTCCACACAACGCGCACTTCTGGATCCTACATTGCGCACTGAAGTGTGTCGGGTCACCGCACCTATGGCAGACCTTCGACATTGCTGCTTCCCCCACCAGGTCTCCTCACCCCCTCTGAACAGGCCGGTCGCTGTGCACCCTCCGTCCCTGCCGGCCTACTCCGAGAACCAGAGGCCTGGGACTCGCTCTACTCCTGCATCCCAGAAACCTACTCCCCTCCAGGCAGAAGAGAGCAGGAGCCACAGAGATCGCCTCCCAGCAGCAGCACTGCCTCTACAGACACCCGATCCACCTGAGGGTAACACCCAGTATACAGGACAGGAGAAGAGGTACTGTGCAGTGTGTATATATATACACAGGACAGGAGAAGAGGTACTGTGCAGTGTGTATATATATATACAGGACAGGAGAAGTGGTACTGTGCAGTGTATATATACAGGACAGGAGAAGTGGTACTGTGCAGTGTCCATATATACAGGACAGAAGTGGTACTGTGCAGTGTGTGTATATATATATATATATATATATATATATACAGGACAGGAGAAGTGGTACTGTGCAGTGTATATATAAACAGGACAGGAGAAGTGGTACTGTGCCATATATATATATATATATATATATATATACATACAGGACAGAAGCGGTAGTGATGTGTGGCGGTGATGGGTACAGGGGTGCGGTGTGGAGCACTGTCTGGTATGTGAAGAGCTGGTATCGCCCTCTCAGACGTCGCCCTCCTCCGTGTCACCCCGACCCTCCACATTCCTGTCCGCTCCTCTTCACACATCTCCTCACTGTATCCTCAGGAATCCATCATGGCCGATCAGGGGCCGGGGGACCTCCTCAATACACAGGAACTAAAGGGGAACTCCACATCATATGTTACACAGATCCCACAAATTATAGGCTCAGCTTAAAGTATCACAAAGTATAGGATTAGATACAGCGGTTAAGTGAAAGGACTCAACATGACCGGCTTAGATACACCTGCTCAGCAGACAGTATGGTATACAGTATAATAGGCTTAGATACACCTGTTCAGCAGACAGTATGGTATACAGTATAATAGGCTTAGATACACCTGGTCAGCAGACAGTATGGTATACAGTATAATAGGCTTAGATACACCTGCTCGGCAGACAGTATGGTATACAGTATAATAGGCTTAGATACACCTGCTCGGCAGACAGTATGGTATACAGTATAATAGGCTTAGATACACCTGCTCAGCAGACAGTATGGTATACGGTATAATAGGCTTAGATACACCTGCTCAGCAGACAGTATGGTATCCAGTATAAAAGGCTTAGATACACCTGCTCAGCAGACAGTATTGTATACGGTATGGAAGGCTTAGATACACCTGCTCAGCAGACAGTATGGTATACGGTATAATAGGCTTAGATACACCTGTTCAGCAGACAGTATGGTATACAGTATAATAGGCTTAGATACACCTGATCAGCAGACAGTATGGTATACAGTATAATAGGCTTAGATACACCTGTTCAGCAGACAGAACGGTATACAGTATAATAGGCTTAGATACACCTGTTCAGCAGACAGTGTGGTATACAGTATAATGGGCTAAGATACACCTGGTCAGCAGACAGTATGGTATACAGTATAATAGGCTTAGATACACCTGCTCAGCAGACAGTATGGTATACAGTATAATAGGCTTAGATACACCTGCTCAGCAGACAGTATGGTATACAGTATAATAGGCTTAGATACACCTGCTCAGCAGACAGTATTGTATACGGTATGGAAGGCTTAGATACACCTGTTCAGCAGACAGTATGGTATACAGTATAATAGGCTTAGATACACCTCCTCAGCAGACAGTATGGTATACAGTATAATAGGCTTAGATACACCTGCTCAGCAGACAGTAGGGTATACAGTATAATAGGCTTAGATACACCTGTTCAGCAGACAGTATGGTATACAGTACAATAGGCTTAGATACACCTGCTCAGCAAACAGTATGGCATACAGTATAATAGGCTTAGATATACCTGCTCTGCAGACAGTATGGTATACGGTATAATAGGCTTAGATACACCTGCTCAGCAGACAGTATGGTATACAGTATGGGAGGCTTAGATACACCTGTTCAGCAGACAGTATGGTATACAGTATAATAGGCTTAGATACACCTGCTCAGCAGACAGTATGGTATACAGTATAATAGGCTTAGATACACCTGCTCAGCAGACAGTATAGTATACAGTATAATAGGCTTAGATACACCTGATCAGCAGACAGTATGGTATCCGGTATAATAGGCTTAGATACACCTGCTCAGCAGACAGTATTGTATACGGTATGGAAGGCTTAGATACACCTGCTCAGCAGACAGTATGGTATACGGTATAATAGGCTTAGATACACCTGCTCAGCAGACAGTATGGTATACGGTATAATAGGCTTAGATACACCTGATCAGCAGACAGTATGGTATACGGTATAATAGGCTTAGATACACCTGCTCAGCAGTCAGTATGGTATCCAGTATAATAGGCTTAGATACACCTGCTCAGCAGACAGTATTGTATACGGTACGGAATGCGTAGATACACCTGCTCAGCAGACAGTATGGTATACAGTATAATAGGCTTAGATATACCTGCTCAGCAGACAGTATAGTATACAGTATAATAGGCTTAGATACACCTGCTCAGCAGACAGTATGGTATACAGTATAATAGGCTTAGATACACCTGCTCAGCACACAGTATGGTATACGGTATAATAGGCTTAGATACACCTGCTCAGCAGACAGTATGGTATACGGTATAATAGGCTTAGATACACCTGCTCAGCAGACAGTATGGTATCCAGTATAATAGGCTTAGATACACCTGCTCAGCAGACAGTATGGTATACAGTATAATAGGCTTAGATACACCTGCTCGGCAGACAGTATGGTATACAGTATAATAGGCTTAGATACACCTGCTCAGCACACAGTATGGTATATAGTATAATAGGCTTAGATACACCTGCTCAGCAGACAGTATGGTATACAGTATAATAGGCTTAGATACACCTGCTCAGCAGACAGTATTGTATACGGTACGGAATGCGTAGATACACCTGCTCAGCAGACAGTATGGTATACAGTATAATAGGCTTAGATACACCTGCTCAGCACACAGTATGGTATACAGTATAATAGGCTTAGATACACCTGCTCAGCACACAGTATGGTATACAGTATAATAGGCTTAGATACACCTGCTCAGCAGACAGTATGGTATACAGTATAATAGGCTTAGATACACCTGCTCAGCAGACAGTATGGTATACGGTATAATAGGCTTAGATACACCTGCTCAGCAGACAGTATGATATACGGTATAATAGGCTTTGATACACCTGCTCAGCAGACAGTATGGTATACAGTATAATAGGCTTAGATACACCTGCTCAGCACACAGTATGGTATACAGTATAATAGGCTTAGATACACCTGCTCAGCAGACAGTATGGTATACAGTATAATAGGCTTAGATACACCTGCTCAGCAGACAGTATGGTATACAGTATGGGAGGCTTAGATACACCTGGTCAGCAGACAGTATGGTATACAGTATAATAGGCTTAGATACACCTGCTCAGCAGACAGTATGATATACGGTATAATTGGCTTTGATACACCTGCTCAGCAGACAGTATGGTATACAGTATAATAGGCTTAGATACACCTGTTCAGCAGACAGTATGGTATACAGTATGGGAGGCTTAGATACACCTGCTCAGCAGACAGTATGGTATACAGTATAATAGGCTTAGATACACCTGCTCAGCAGACAGTATGGTATACAGTATGGGAGGCTTAGATACACCTGCTCAGCAGACAGTATGGTATACAGTATAATAGGCTTAGATACACCTGATCAGCAGACAGTATGGTATACAGTATAATAGGCTTAGATACACCTGCTCAGCAGACAGTATGGTATACAGTATAATAGGCTTAGATACACCTGCTCAGCAGACAGTATGGTATACAGTATGGGAGGCTTAGATACACCTGCTCAGCAGACAGTATGGTATACAGTATAATAGGCTTAGATACACCTGATCAGCAGACAGTATGGTATACAGTATAATAGGCTTAGATACACCTGCTCAGCAGACAGTATGGTATACAGTATAATAGGCTTAGATACACCTGCTCAGCAGACAGTATGGTATACAGTATGGGAGGCTTAGATACACCTGATCAGCAGACAGTGAGAAGGGACACAGCGACATCATTTACTTAGAGGGCACAGCGGCATAATTCATTGTTTTATGGTACAATAAGTCAGTACAGGGCACAGTGTTTGTCAAAATTATATTTGGGGACATAATGAGGGAGATGTATCAAAACTTGTGGAGAGGCAACGTTACCCAGTTGCCCATAGCAACCAATCAGATCACTTCTTTTTTACAGGCCTTGCTAAGAATGAAAGAAGTGATCTGATTGGTTGCTATGGGCAACTGGGTAACGTTGCCTCTCCACAGGTTTGGATACATCTCCCTCATAGTGTGTGGTAGTAATATACAGGGATATAGTGTGTGGCAGTAATATACAGGGATATAGTGTGTGGTAGTAATATACAGGGATATAGTGTGTGGTAGTAATATATGGTAGTAATATACAGGGATATAGTGTGTGGTAGTAATATATGGTAGTAATATACAGGGATATAGTGTGTGGTAGTAATATATGGTAGTAATATACAGGGATATAGTGTGTGGTAGTAATATACAGGGATATAGTGTGTGGTAGTAATATACAGGGATATAGTGTGTGGCAGTAATATATGGTAGTAATATACAGGGATATAGTGTGTGGTAGTAATATATGGTTGTAATATACAGGGATATAGTGTGTGGTAGTAATATACAGGGATATAGTGTGTGGTAGTAATATACAGGGATATAGTGTGTGGTAGTAATATACAGGGATATAGTGTGTGGTAGTAATATATGGTAGTAATATACAGGGATATAGTGTGTGGTAGTAATATATGGTAGTAATATACAGGGATATAGTGTGTGGTAGTAATATACAGGGATATAGTGTGTGGTAGTAATATACAGGGATATAGTGTGTGGTAGTAATATACAGGGATATAGTGTGTGGCAGTAATATACAGGGATATAGTGTGTGGCAGTAATATACAGGGATATAGTGTGTGGCAGTAATATACAGGGATATAGTGTGTGGCAGTAATATACAGGGATATAGTGTGTGGCAGTAATATACAGGGATATAGTGTGTGGCAGTAATATACAGGGATATAGTGTGTGGCAGTAATATACAGGGATATAGTGTGTGGCAGTAATATACAGGGATATAGTGTGTGGTAGTAATATACAGGGATATAGTGTGTGGCAGTAATATACAGGGATATAGTGTGTGGTAGTAATATACAGGGATATAGTGTGTGGCAGTAATATACAGGGATATAGTGTGTGGCAGTAATATACCAGGGATATAGTGTGTGGCAGTAATATACAGGGATATAGTGTGTGGCAGTAATATATGGTAGTAATATACAGGGATATAGTGTGTGGCAGTAATATACAGGGATATAGTGTGTGGCAGTAATATATGGTAGTAATATACAGGGATATAGTGTGTGGCAGTAATATACAGGGATATAGTGTGTGGCAGTAATATACAGGGATATAGTGTGTGGCAGTAATATACAGGGATATAGTGTGTGGCAGTAATATACAGGGATATAGTGTGTGGCAGTAATATACAGGGATATAGTGTGTGGCAGTAATATACAGGGATATAGTGTGTGGTAGTAATATACAGGGATATAGTGTGTGGCAGTAATATACAGGGATATAGTGTGTGGCAGTAATATACAGGGATATAGTGTGTGGCAGTAATATACAGGGATATAGTGTGTGGCAGTAATATACAGGGATATAGTGTGTGGCAGTAATATACAGGGATATAGTGTGTGGTAGTAATATACAGGGATATAGTGTGTGGCAGTAATATACCAGGGATATAGTGTGTGGCAGTAATATACAGGGATATAGTGTGTGGCAGTAATATACAGGGATATAGTGTGTGGCAGTAATATACAGGGATATAGTGTGTGGTAGTAATATATGGTAGTAATATACAGGGATATAGTGTGTGGCAGTAATATACAGGGATATAGTGTGTGGCAGTAATATACAGGGATATAGTGTGTGGCAGTAATATACAGGGATATAGTGTGTGGTAGTAATATACAGGGATATAGTGTGTGGCAGTAATATACCAGGGATATAGTGTGTGGCAGTAATATACAGGGATATAGTGTGTGGCAGTAATATACAGGGATATAGTGTGTGGCAGTAATAATATACAGGGATATAGTGTGTGGTAGTAATATATGGTAGTAATATACAGGGATATAGTGTGTGGCAGTAATATACAGGGATATAGTGTGTGGCAGTAATATACAGGGATATAGTGTGTGGCAGTAATATACAGGGATATAGTGTGTGGTAGTAATATACAGGGATATAGCGTGTGGTAGTAATATACAGGGATATAGCGTGTGGTAGTAATATACAGGGATATAGTGTGTGGCAGTAATATACAGGGATATAGTGTGTGGCAGTAATATATGGTAGTAATATACAGGGATATAGTGTGTGGTAGTAATATACAGGGATATAGTGTGTGGCAGTAATATACAGGGATATAGTGTGTGGCAGTAATATACAGGGATATAGTGTGTGGTAGTAATATACAGGGATATAGTGTGTGGCAGTAATATACAGGGATATAGTGTGTGGTAGTAATATACAGGGATATAGCGTGTGGTAGTAATATATGGTAGTAATATACAGGGATATAGCGTGTGGTAGTAATATACAGGGATATAGTGTGTGGCAGTAATATACAGGGATATAGTGTGTGGCAGTAATATATGGTAGTAATATACAGGGATATAGTGTGTGGTAGTAATATACAGGGATATAGTGTGTGGCAGTAATATATGGTAGTAATATACAGGGATATAGTGTGTGGTAGTAATATACAGGGATATAGTGTGTGGCAGTAATAATATACAGGGATATAGTGTGTGGCAGTAATATATGGCAGTAATATACAGGGATATAGTGTGTGGTAGTAATATACAGGGATATAGTGTGTGGCAGTAATAATATACAGGGATATAGTGTGTGGCAGTAATATACAGGGATATAGTGTGTGGTAGTAATATACAGGGATATAGTGTGTGGCAGTAATATATGGCAGTAATATACAGGGATATAGTGTGTGGTAGTAATATATGGCAGTAATATACAGGGATATAGTGTGTGGCAGTAATATATGGCAGTAATATACAGGGATATAGTGTGTGGTAGTAATATATGGCAGTAATATACAGGGATATAGTGTGTGGCAGTAATATATGGCAGTAATATACAGGGATATAGTGTGTGGCAGTAATATATGGTAGTAATATACAGGGATATAGTGTGTGGTAGTAATATATGGTAGTAATATACAGGGATATAGTGTGTGGCAGTAATATACAGGGATATAGTGTGTGGCAGTAATATACAGGGATATAGTGTGTGGCAGTAATATACAGGGATATAGTGTGTGGTAGTAATATATGGTAGTAATATACAGGGATATAGTGTGTGGCAGTAATATACAGGGATATAGTGTGTGGTAGTAATATATGGTAGTAATATACAGGGATATAGTGTGTGGCAGTAATATACAGGGATATAGTGTGTGGCAGTAATATACAGGGATATAGTGTGTGGCAGTAATATACAGGGATATAGTGTGTGGCAGTAATATACAGGGATATAGTGTGTGGCAGTAATATACAGGGATATAGTGTGTGGTAGTAATATATGGCAGTAATATACAGGGATATAGTGTGTGGTAGTAATATATGGTAGTAATATACAGGGATATAGTGTGTGGCAGTAATATACAGGGATATAGTGTGTGGTAGTAATATATGGCAGTAATATACAGGGATATAGTGTGTGGTAGTAATATATGGTAGTAATATACAGGGATATAGTGTGTGGCAGTAATATACAGGGATATAGTGTGTGGCAGTAATATAATAGGGATATAGTGTGTGGCAGTAATATACAGGGATATAGTGTGTGGTAGTAATATACAGGGATATAGTGTGTGGCAGTAATATACAGGGATATAGTGTGTGGCAGTAATATACAGGGATATAGTGTGTGGCAGTAATATACAGGGATATAGTGTGTGGCAGTAATATACAGGGATATAGTGTGTGGTAGTAATATACAGGGATATAGTGTGTGGTAGTAATATACAGGGATATAGTGTGTGGTAGTAATATATGGTAGTAATATACAGGGATATAGTGTGTGGCAGTAATATACAGGGATATAGTGTGTGGCAGTAATATACAGGGATATAGTGTGTGGCAGTAATATACAGGGATATAGTGTGTGGCAGTAATATACAGGGATATAGTGTGTGGCAGTAATATACAGGGATATAGTGTGTGGCAGTAATATACAGGGATATAGTGTGTGGCAGTAATATACAGGGATATAGTGTGTGGCAGTAATATATGGTAGTAATATACAGGGATATAGTGTGTGGTAGTAATATATGGTAGTAATATACAGGGATATAGTGTGTGTGGTAGTAATATATGGTAGTAATATACAGGGATATAGTGTGTGGCAGTAATATATGGTAGTAATATACATGGATATAGTGTGTGGCAGTAATATACAGGGATATAGTGTGTGGCAGTAATATACAGGGATATAGTGTGTGGTAGTAATATACAGGGATATAGTGTGTGGTAGTAATATACAGGGATATAGTGTGTGGCAGTAATATACCAGGGTTATAGTGTGTGGCAGTAATATACAGGGATATAGTGTGTGGCAGTAATAATATACAGGGATATAGTGTGTGGCAGTAATATACCAGGGTTATAGTGTGTGGCAGTAATATACCAGGGTTATAGTGTGTGTCAGTAATATAATAGGGATATAGTGTGTGGCAGTAATATACAGGGATATAGTGTGTGGTAGTAATATACAGGGATATAGTGTGTGGCAGTAATATACCAGGGTTATAGTGTGTGGCAGTAATATACAGGGATATAGTGTGTGGCAGTAATAATATACAGGGATATAGTGTGTGGCAGTAATATACCAGGGTTATAGTGTGTGGCAGTAATATACCAGGGTTATAGTGTGTGTCAGTAATATACCAGGGTTATAGTGTGTGGCAGTAATATAATAGGGATATAGTGTGTGGCAGTAATATACAGGGATATAGTGTGTGGCAGTAATATACAGGGATATAGTGTGTGGCAGTAATATACAGGGATATAGTGTGTGGCAGTAATATAATAGGGATATAGTGTGTGGCAGTAATATACAGGGATATAGTGTGTGGCAGTAATATACCAGGGATATAGTGTGTGGCAGTAATATACCAGGATATAGTGTGTGGCAGTAATAATATACAGGGATATAGTGTGTGGCAGTAATATACCAGGGATATAGTGTGTGGCAGTAATATACAGGGATATAGTGTGTGGCAGTAATATAAGAGGGGCATGCCGTGCGGTAGAAATATACCAGGGATACAGCATTTGACAGTAATATATGTAGAGCACAGCACTTGGCAGTAATATATTTGGGGCAGTGGCAGCACTATACAAGGGGAATAGCGTGTGGCAGTTATTAACCAGGGCACAGCGTGCAGGCAGTAATATATGCAGGGGTAAAGTATATGGCAGTATTATATTCAGGGGGTACAGTGTGTGGCAGTAATATATTTAGTGGTACAGTGTATGGCAGTAATATATTTAGTGGTACAGTGGGTGGCAGTATTATATTATGGGGTACAGCATGTAGCAGTATTTTATTTAGGGGTACAATGCGGCAGTATTACATTCAGGGGCAGTATTTTATTGTCTGTGACGGTATTATTTATAGGGCACATTATGCAGCATTATTATTTTCAGGGTACAGTAGGCAGTGGTATTATTTTTAGGGGTACAGTATGTGGCAGTATTATCTTTTAGAGAGTCTGTGACAGTTACTTTCAGGGGTACAGTATGCAGAAGCATTATTTTTAAGGGTACAGTGGGCAATAGTATTATTTTTAGGGGTACAGTACACGGCAGTATTTTTAGTGGTCTAGTAGGCAGCTGTATTTATAGGGGTACAGTAGGCAGCTGTATTTATAGGGGTACAGTATGCAGCAGTATTTTTAGTGGTCTAGTAGGCAGCTGTATTTATAGCGGTACAGTATGCAGCTGTATTTATAGGGGTACAGTATGCGGCAGTATTTTTAGGGGTACAGTATGCGGCAGTATTATTTTCAGTGGTCTAGTAGGCAGCAGTGTTATTTTAGGGGTACAGTATGCGGCAGTATTATTTTCAGTGGTCTAGTAGGCAGCAGTGTTATTTTAGGGGTACTGTATGCGGCAGTATTTAGAAAATACAGGAAACAGAACATTCACATCCTCCAGAGTTCAGTCATTTATCCTTCATAGTGGCCACTAAGTGTGAACGAGGCCTTAGCGCTTAGCTCGGACCTTTACCAGTGACAGACCTGGATGAGCGGATCCTCACTAAAATAGTTCAGTACCCCTGGTATACAGTATAATAGGCTTAGATACACCTGCTCAGCAGACAGTATGGTATACAGTATAATAGGCTTAGATACACCTGTTCAGCAGACAGTATGGTATACAGTATAATAGGCTTAGATACACCTGTTCAGCAGACAGTATGGTATACAGTATAATAGCCTTAGATACACCTGCTCAGCAGACAGTATGGTATACAGTATAATAGGCTTAGATACACCTGCTCAGCCGACAGTATGGTATACAGTATAATTGGCTTAGATACACCTGCTCAGCAGACAGTATGGTATACAGTATAAT
Organism: Hyla sarda; assembly: GCF_029499605.1. Lineage (NCBI taxonomy): Eukaryota > Metazoa > Chordata > Amphibia > Anura > Hylidae > Hyla > Hyla sarda. Next base: position 416,460,432 of record NC_079192.1, read on the forward strand.
TGGCTTAGATACACCTGCTCAGCAGACAGTATGGTATACAGTATAATAGGCTTAGATACACCTGTTCAGCAGACAGTATGGTATACAGTGTAATAGGCTTAGATACACCTGTTAAGCAGACAGAATGGTATACAGTATAATAGGCTTAGATACACCTGTTAAGCAGACAGAATGGTATACAGTATAATAGGCTTAGATACACCTGTTCAGCCGACAGTATGGTATACAGTATAATAGGCTTAGATACACCTGCTCAGCAGACAGTATGGTATACAGTATAATAGGCTTAGATACACCTGTTCAGCAGACAGTATGGTATACGGTATAATAGGCTTAGATACACCTGCTCAGAAGACAGTATGGTATACGGTATAATAGGCTTAGATACACCTGATCAGCAGACAGTATGGTATACGGTATAATAGGCTTAGATACACCTGCTCAGCAGACAGTATGGTATACAGTATGAGAGGCTTAGATACACCTGTTCAGAAGACAGTATGGTATACAGTATGAGAGGCTTAGATACACCTGTTCAGCAGACAGTATGGTATACAGTATAATAGGCTTAGATACACCTGCTCAGCAGACAGTATGGTATACAGTATAATAGGCTTAGATACACCTGCTCAGCAGACAGTATGGTATACAGTATAATAGGCTTAGATACACCTGTTCAGAAGACAGTATGGTATACAGTATAATAGGCTTAGATACACCTGTTCAGAAGACAGTATGGTATACAGTATAATAGGCTTAGATACACCTGCTCAGCAGACAGTATGGTTTACAGTATAATAGGCTTAGATACACCTGCTCAGCAGACAGTATGGTATACAGTATAACAGGCTTAGATAAACCTGCACAGCAGACAGTATGGTATACAGTATAATAGGCTTAGATACACCTGCTCAGCACACAGTATGGTATACAGTATAATAAGCTTAGATACACCTGCTCAGCAGACAGTATGATACACAGTATAACAGGCTTAGATACACCTGTTCAGCACACAGTATGGTATACAGTATAATCGGCTTAGATACACATGCTCAGCAGACAGTATGGTATACAGTATAATAGGCTTAGATACACCTGTTCAGCAGACAGTATGGTATACAGTATAATAGGCTTAGATACACCTGTTCAGCAGACAGTATGGTATACGGTATAATAGGCTTAGATACACCTGCTCAGCAGACAGTATGGTATACGGTATAATAGGCTTAGATACACCTGCTCAGCAGACAGTATGGTATACAGTATAATAGGCTTAGATACACCTGCTCAGCAGACAGTATGGTATACAGTATAATAGGCTTAGATACACCTGCTCAGCAGACAGTATGGTATACAGTATAATAGTCTTAGATACACCTGGTCAGCAGACAGTATGGTATACAGTACAATAGGCTTAGATACACCTGTTCAGCAGACAGTATGGTATACAGTATAATTGGCTTAGATACACCTGCTCAGCAGACAGTATGGTATACAGTATAATTGGCTTAGATACACCTGCTCAGCAGACAGTATGGTATACAGTATAATAGGCTTAGATACACCTGCTCAGCAGACAGTATGGTATCCAGTATAATTGGCTTAGATACACCTGCTCAGCAGACAGTATGGTATCCAGTACAATAGGCTTAGATACACCTGTTCAGCAGACAGTATGGTATACAGTATAATAGGCTTAGATACACCTGCTCAACAGACAGTATTGTATACGGTATGGAAGGCTTAGATACACCTGCTCAGCAGACAGTATGGTATACAGTATGGAAGGCTTAGATACACCTGCTCAGCAGACAATATGGTATACAGTATAATAGGCTTAGATACACCTGATCAGCAGACAGTATGGTATACAGTATAATAGGCGTAGATACACCTGTTCAGCAGACAGTATGGTATACAGTATAATAGGCTTAGATACACCTGCTCAGCAGACTGTATGGTATACAGTATAATAGGCTTAGATACACCTGATCAGCAGACAGTATGGTATACAGTATAATAGGCTTAGATACACCTGCTCAGCAGACAGTATGGTATACAGAATGACAGGCTTAGATACACCTGCACAGCAGACAGTATGGTATACAGTATAATCGGCTTAGATACACCTGCTCAGCAGACAGTATAGTATACAGTATAATCGGCTTAGATACACCTGCTCAGCAGACAGTATAGTATACAGTATAATAGGCTTAGATACACCTGCTCAGCAGACAGTATAGTATACAGTATAATAGGCTTAGATACACCTGGTCAGCAGACAGTATGGTATACGGTATAATAGGCTTAGATACACCTGCTCGGCAGACAGTATGGTATCCAGTATAATAGGCTTAGATACACCTGCTCAGCAGACAGTATTGTATACGGTATGGAAGGCTTAGATATACCTGCTCAGCAGACAGTATGGTATACAGTATAATAGGCTTAGATACACCTGCTCAGCACACAGTATGGTATACAGTATAATAGGCTTAGATACACCTGTTCAGCAGACAGTATGGTATACGGTATAATAGGCTTAGATATACCTGCTCAGCAGACAGTATGGTATACGGTATAATAGGCTTAGATACACCTGCTCAGCAGACAGTATGGTATACAGTACAATAGGCTTAGATACACCTGTACAGCAGACAGTATGGTTATACAGTATAATAGGCTTAGATACACCTGCTCAGCAGACAGTATGGTATACAGTATAATTGGCTTAGATACACCTGCTCAGCAGACAGTATGGTATCCAGTACAATAGGCTTAGATACACCTGCTCAGCAGACAGTATGGTATAAAGTATGAGAGGCTTAGATACACCTGCTCAGCAGACAGTATAGTATACAGTATAATAGGCTTAGATACACCTGCTCAGCAGACAGTATGGTATACAGTATAATAGGCTTAGATACACCTGGTCAGCAGACAGTATGGTATACAGTATAAGCTTAGATATACCTGCTCAGCAGACAGTATAGTATACAGTATAATAGGCTTAGATACACCTGCTCAGCAGACAGTATGGTATACAGTATAATAGGCTTAGATACACCTGCTCAGCAGTATAATAGGCTTAGATACACCTGCTCGGCAGACAGTATGGTATACAGTATAATAGGCTTAGATACACCTGTTCAGCAGACAGTACGGTATACAGTATAATAGGCTTAGATACACCTGCTCAGCAGACAGTATGGTATACAGTATAATAGGCTTAGATACACCTGCTCAGCAGACAGTATGGTATACAGTATAATAGGCTTAGATACACCTGCTCAGCAGACAGTATGGTATACTATCCAGTATAAAAGGCTTAGATACACCTGCTCAGCAGACAGTATGGTATACAGTATAATAGGCTTAGATATACCTGCTCAGCAGACAGTATGGTTATACAGTATAATAGGCTTAGATACACCTGTCAGCAGACAGTATGGCATACAGTAGAATAGGCTTAGATACACCTGCTCAGCAAACAGTATGGCATACAGTAGAATAGGCTTAGATACACCTGCTCAGCACACAGTATGGTATACAGTATAATAGGCTTAGATACACCTGATCAGCAGACAGAATGGTATACAGTATAATAGGCTTAGATACACCTGTTCAGCAGACAGTATGGTATACAGTATAATAGGCTTAGATACACCTGCTCAGCAAACAGTATGGCATACAGTAGAATAGGCTTAGATACACCTGCTCAGCAGACAGTATGGTATACAGTATAATAGGCTTAGATACACCTGCTCAGCAGACAGAATGGTATACAGTATAATAGGCTTAGATACATCTGCTGAGCAGACAGTATGGTATACAGTATAATAGGCTTAGATACACCTGGTCAGCAGACAGTATGGTATACAGTATAATCGGCTTAGATACACCTGCTCAGCAGACAGTATTGTATACGGTATGGAAGGCTTAGATACACCTGTTCAGCAGACAGTATGGTATACAGTATAATAGGCTTAGATACACCTGTTCAGCAGACAGTATGGTATACAGTATATTAGGCTTAGATACACCTGATCAGCAGACAGTATGGTATACAGTATGACCGGCTTAGATACACCTGCACAGCAGACAGTATGGTATACAGTATAATAGGCTTAGATACACCTGCTCAGCAGACAGTATGGTATACAGTATAATAGGCTTAGATACACCTGCTCAGCAGACAGTATGGTATACAGTATAATAGGCTTAGATACACCTGCTCAGCAGACAGTATGGTATACAGTATAATAGGCTTAGATACACCTGCTCAGCAGACAGTATGGTATACAGTATAATAGGCTTAGATACACCTGCTCAGCAGACAGTATAATAGGCTTAGATACACCTGCTCAGCAGACAGTATGGTATACAGTATAATAGGCTTAGATACACCTGCTCAGCAGACAGTATGGTATACAGTATAATAGGCTTAGATACACCTGCTCAGCAGACAGTATGATATCCAGTATAATAGGCTTAGATACACCTGATCAGTAAACAGTATGGTATACAGTATAATAGTCTTAGATACACCTGGTCAGCAGACAGTATGGTATACGGTATAATAGGCTTAGATACACCTGCTCAGCAGACAGTATGGTATACGGTATAATAGGCTTAGATACACCTGCTTAGCAGACAGTATGGTATACGGTATAATGGGCTTAGATACACCTGCTTAGCAGACAGTATGGTATACAGTATAATAGGCTTAGATACACCTGGTCAGCAGACAGTATGGTATACGGTATAATGGGCTTAGATACACCTGCTCAGCAGACAGTATGGTATACGGTATAATAGGCTTAGATACACCTGCTCAGAAGACAGTATGGTATACGGTATAATAGGCTTAGATACACCTGCTCAGAAGACAGTATGGTATACGGTATAATAGGCTTAGATACATCTGGTCAGCAGACAGTATGGTATACGGTATAATAGGCTTAGATACACCTGGTCAGCAGACAGTATGGTATACAGTATAATAGGCTTAGATACACCTGTTCAGCAGACAGTATGGTATACAGTATAATAGGCTTAGATACAGCTGGTCAGCAGACAGTATGGTATACGGTATAATAGGCTTAGATACACCTGCTCAGCAGACAGTATGGTATACAGTATAATAGGCTTAGATACACCTGCTCAGCAGACAGTATAATAGGCTTAGATACACCTGCTCAGCAGACAGTATGGTATACAGTATAATAGGCTTAGATACACCTGCTCAGAAGACAGTATGGTATACAGTATAATAGGCTTAGATACACCTGCTCAGCAGACAGTATGATATCCAGTATAATAGGCTTAGATACACCTGATCAGTAAACAGTATGGTATACAGTATAATAGTCTTAGATACACCTGGTCAGCAGACAGTATGGTATACGGTATAATAGGCTTAGATACACCTGCTCAGCAGACAGTATGGTATATGGTATAATAGGCTTAGATACACCTGCTTAGCAGACAGTATGGTATACGGTATAATGGGCTTAGATACACCTGCTTAGCAGACAGTATGGTATACAGTATAATAGGCTTAGATACACCTGGTCAGCAGACAGTATGGTATACGGTATAATGGGCTTAGATACACCTGCTCAGCAGACAGTATGGTATACGGTATAATAGGCTTAGATACACCTGCTCAGAAGACAGTATGGTATACGGTATAATAGGCTTAGATACACCTGCTCAGAAGACAGTATGGTATACGGTATAATAGGCTTAGATACATCTGGTCAGCAGACAGTATGGTATACGGTATAATAGGCTTAGATACACCTGGTCAGCAGACAGTATGGTATACAGTATAATAGGCTTAGATACACCTGTTCAGCAGACAGTATGGTATACAGTATAATAGGCTTAGATACAGCTGGTCAGCAGACAGTATGGTATACGGTATAATAGGCTTAGATACACCTGCTCAGCAGACAGAATGGTATACAGTATAATAGGCTTAGATACACCTGTTCAGCAGACAGTATGGTATACAGTATAATAGGCTTAGATACAGCTGGTCAGCAGACAGTATGATATACAGTATAATAGGCTTAGATACACCTGCTCAGCAGACAGTATGATATACAGTATAATAGGCTTAGATACACCTGGTATCTAAGCCAGTATAATAGACGGGACCCCGGATTTTGGAGCGGAATCTATGTTAAAGCCTGAACATGTGAATGGTGCAAATAAACTCATTCACTGACAGGCAGCAGAGATCTTGAAGACGGAGCTTTTATTAAAACGTTCTCGAATTTTCTCATACGCGTCAATTTCGGAACAATCGCCAACATTCTCCTCGCCCGCGTTAGGGTTAATTGATGTTGCAGATTTCCCATTTCCCCGTTGCAACCGTAACAAAATCGGTGCAGATTATGCTGCAGCATATCAGCCTAGTCTGCGCTTAGGCCATGTTCACACGGCGGAAAAATTCAGATCGGACTCCCATCGTTTCCAATAGGTTTCTGCTCCACTGTCCCAATTCAGGCCTCCGCAGAAAGTACTGACATCTGTAGTTGTAGTTTTGCAACAGCTGGAGGCACACTGGTCAAGAAACACTTTTCTAAGCCCAAAAGAAGGACAATCCTTCAGCCATGGTTTCCCTACAGGTTTCCTCCACTGGGGGTTTTCCTCTTTCCTAAGTGCTGGAGGGTGTCCGGGCATGCTGGGAGTTGTAGTTTTGCAACAGCTGGAGGCACCCTGGTTGGGAATCACTGGTATAGACTTCTCACAGAACCTTTACCTCTCCAACACTTAGGAGAGGAAGTAGACCTCTAGGGAAACTATGGCTGTAGGATTGTCCTTCCCTTGGGCTTAGAGCAGTGTTTTCCAACCAGGGTGCCTCCAGCTGTTGCAAAACTACAACTCCCAGCATGCCGGGACAGCCTCCAGCACTTAGGAGAGGGGAAAAAAAAAACAATGGAGGAAACCTGTAGGGAAACCATGGCTGAAGGATTGTCCTTCCCTTGGGCTTAGAGCAGTGCTTCCCAACCAGGGTGCCTCCAGCTGTTGCAAAACTACAACTCTCAGCATGCCTGGACAGCCAGCAACAGCTGGAGGCACACCAGGGTGTCTGACTACAAACTTGCTGACTATATCGATGTGCTGGGTGACCACCATGGAATTGTATCCCAACCTGGAATCTCCAGCGGTTGCAAAACTACAACTCCCTAAAGGCTGTCTGGGCATGCTGAGAGTTGAATTTTTGAAACAGCTGGAGGCACCCTGGTTGGCAAACACTGCTCTAAGACCAAGGGAAGGTCAATCCTACAGCCATGGTTTCCCTAGAGATTTCCTCCACTGGGGTTCTTTTTCTCTACGAAATGCCTTCGGCTGTCCGGGCATGCTGGAAGTTGTAGTTTTGCCACAGCTGGAGGCACACTCGTTGGGATACACTGCTCTAAGCCCATGGGAAAGACAATCCTACAGCCATAGTTTCCCTAGAGCAGTGTTACCCAACAAGGGTGCCTTTGGCTGTCCGTGCATGCTGGGAGTTGTAGTTTTGCAACATAAATTATACTTAAATTTGCTTAAAGAAGTGTTTCCCAACCAGGGTGCCTGCAGCTGTTGCAAAACTACAACTCCCAGCATGCCCGGACAGCCTCCAGCACTTAGTAGAGGGGGAAAAACCCCAGTGGAGGAACCTTATAGGGAAACCATGGCTGGAGGATTGTCCTTCCCGTGGGCTTAGAGCAGTGTTTCCCAACCTGGGAGCCTCCAGCTGTTGCAAAACTACAACTCTACAACTCTCAGCCAAAAGCTGTCCGGGCATGCTGAGAGTTGTAGTTTTGCAACAGCTGGGGTCACCCTGGTTGGGAAACACTTCTCTAAGCCTATGGGAAAGACAATCCTTCAGCCATGGTTTCCCTAGAGCAGTGTTACCCAACCAGGGTGCCTTTGGATGTCCATGCATGCTGGGTGTTGTAGTTTTACAACAGCTGCAGGCACCCCGGTTGGGAAACACTGCTATAGCGGTTGTCAGAGTCGTAAAATCTCCTGAAATTTGGCCAAAGGACAAAGGTTTTATCATTGCGCTGACACAGAGAAGCGAAGAAGATGCTGAGACGACGTCCTGAACCTCCCAGACTCCTCGGCGATGGCTCAATGTCCCTCAAGGTTTTATAAATTTTGGGGGCAACATGTGTCCTAGATTAACTGGGAGGCTCTGGAAAGGGGGCGCCGCGGCAATGTGAGACGATGGAGGCCGGAGAGGAAGCGGAGGGTGGGGGGGACGGCGAGGAGGGGGGGATGGAGAACATGTTCTGGAGAAGATTGGAAAATCCTTTTTATTACGACCGACATCTCCGCCAGGCTTAGCCCATTATAGAAATATGGGGCGAGAGGACAACCGGGGGTTAAATCCGCAAATATGTCGCCCACTACTAGGGGTGTGCCCGCCGGTGGTGGTACAACATGCGCTTATACTTACACTGTATGGGTTCATGGTTGGTAGTAATGTTATATGGCGGTATATACTATCAGATGGTGACACTGTATGGATACATGGTTGGTAGTAATGTTATATGGCGGTATATACCATAAGATGGCGACACTGTATGGGTACATGGTTGGTAGTTATGTTATATGGCGGTATATACTATCAGATGGTGACACTGTATGGGTACATGGTTGGTAGTAATGTTATATGGCGGTATATATACTATCAGATGGTGACACTGTATGGGTACATGGTTGGTAGTAATGTTATATGGCGGTATATATACTATCAGATGGTGACACTGTATGGGTACATGGTTGGTAGTAATGTTATATGGCGGTATATACCATCAAATGGTGACATTGTATGGGCACATGGTTGGTAGTAATGTTATATGGCAATATATATACTATCAGATGGTGACATTGGGTACATGGTTGGTAGTTATGTTATATGGCGGTATATACTATCAGATGGTGACACTGTATGGACACATGGTTGGTAGTAATGTTATATGGCGGTATATACCATCAGATGGTGACACTGTATGGACACATGGTTGGTAGTAATGTTATATGGCGGTATATACTATCAGATGGTGACACTGTATGGATACATGGTTGGTAGTAATGTTATATGGCGGTATATACCATCAGATGGTGACACTGTTTGGGTACATGGTTGGTAGTAATGTTATATGGCGGTATATACTATCAGATGGTGACACTGTATGGGCACATGGTTGGTAGTAATGTTATATGGCGGTATATACTATCAGATGGTGACATTGTATGGGCGCATGGTTGGTAGTAATGTTATATGGCGGTATATACTATCAGATGGTGACACTGTATGGGCACATGGTTGGTAGTAATGTTATATGGTGGTATATACTATCAGATGGTGACACTGTATGGGCACATGGTTGGTAGTAATGTTATATGGCGGTATATACTATCAGATGGTGACATTGTATGGACACATGGTTGGTAGTAATGTTATATGGCGGTATATATACCATCAGATGGTGACATTGTATGGGCACATGGTTGGTAGTAATGTTATATGGCGGTATATATACCATCAGATGGTGACATTGTATGGGCACATGGTTGGTAGTAATGTTATATGGCGGTATATACTATCAGATGGTGACACTGTATGGGCACATGGTTAGTAGTAATGTTATATGGCGGTATATACTATCAGATGGTGACACTATATGAACACATGGTTGGTAGTAATATTATATGGTAGTATATACCATCAGATGGTGACACTGTATGGATACATGGTTGGTAGTAATGTTATATGGCGGTATATACTATCAGATGGTGACACTGTATGGGCACATGTTTGGTAGTAATGTTATATGGCGGTATATATACCATCAGATGGTGACATTGTATGGGCACATGGTTGGTAGTAACATTATATGGCGGTATATACTATCAGATGGTGACACTGTATGGACACATGGTTGGTAGTAATGTTATATGGCGGTATATACCATCAGATGGTGACACTGTATGGGCACATGGTTGGTAGTAATGTTATATGGCAGTATATATACTATCAGATGGTGACACTGTATGGGCACATGGTTGGTAGTAATGTTATATGGCGGTATATACTATCAGATGGTGACACTGTATGTTTCCCCCAGACATGATGCTGCCCCCACCGTGATCACTGTAGGGATGGTATTGGGCAGGTGATGGGCAGTGCCTGGTTTCCCCCTAACATGATGCTGCCCCCACCATGATCACTGTAGAGATGGTATTGGGCAGGTGATGGGCAGTGCCTGGTTTCCCCCCAGACATGATGCTGCCCCCACCATGATCACTGTAGGGATGGTATTGGGCAGGTGATGGGCAGTGCCTGGTTTCCTCCAGACATGATGCTGCCCCCACCATGATCACTGTAGGGATGGTATTGGGCAGGTGATGGGCAGTACCTGGTTTCCTCCAGACATGATGCTGCCCCCACCATGATCACTGTAGGGATGGTATTGGGCAGGTGGTGGGCAGTGCCTGGTTTCCTCCAGACATGATGCTGCCCCCACCATGATCACTGTAGGGATGGTATTGGGCAGGTGATGGGCAGTGCCTGGTTTCCTCCAGACATGATGCTGCCCCCACCATGATCACTGTAGGGATGGTATTGGGCAGGTGATGGGCAATACCTGGTTTCCTCCAGACATGATGCTGCCCCCACCATGATCACTGTAGGGATGGTATTGGGCAGGTGATGGGCAGTGCCTGGTTTTCCCCAGACATGATGCTGCCCCCACCATGATCACTGTAGGGATGGTATTGGGCAGGTGATGGGCAGTGCCTGGTTTCCCCCAGACATGATGCTGCCCCCACCATGATCACTGTAGGGATGGTATTGGGCAGTGCCTGGTTTCCTCCAGACATGATGCTGCCCCCACCATGATCAATGTAGGGATGGTATTGGGCAGGTGATGGGCAGTACCTGGTTTCCTCCAGACATGATGCTGCCCCCACCATGATCACTGTAGGGATGGTATTGGGCAGGTGATGGGCAGTGCCTGGTTTCCTCCAGACATGATGCTGCCCCCACCATGATCAATGTAGGGATGGTATTGGGCAGGTGATGGGCAGTACCTGGTTTCCTCCAGACATGATGCTGCCCCCACCATGATCAATGTAGGGATGGTATTGGGCAGGTGATGGGCAGTACCTGGTTTCCCCCAGACATGATGCTGCCCCCACCATGATCACTGTAGGGATGGTATTGGGCAGGTGATGGGCAATACCTGGTTTCCTCCAGACATGATGCTGCCCCCACCATGATCACTGTAGGGATGGTATTGGGCAGGTGATGGGCAGTGCCTGGTTTCCCCCAGACATGATGCTGCCCCCACCATGATCCCTGTAGGGATGGTATTGGGCAGGTGATGGGCAGTGCCTGGTTTCCTCCAGACATGATGCTGCCCCCACCATGATCACTGTAGGGATGGTATTGGGCAGGTGATGGGCAGTACCTGGTTTCCTCCAGACATGATGCTGCCCCCACCATGATCACTGTAGGGATGGTATTGGGTGGGTGATGGGCAGTACCTGGTTTCCCCCAGACATGATGCTGCCCCCACCATGATCACTGTAGGGATGGTATTGGGCAGGTGATGGGCAGTGCCTGGTTTTCCCCAGACATGATGCTGCCCCCACCATGATCACTGTAGGGATGGTATTGGGCAGGTGATGGGCAGTGCCTGGTTTCCCCCAGACATGATGCTGCCCCCACCATGATCACTGTAGGGATGGTATTGGGCAGTGCCTGGTTTCCTCCAGACATGATGCTGCCCCCACCATGATCAATGTAGGGATGGTATTGGGCAGGTGATGGGCAGTACCTGGTTTCCTCCAGACATGATGCTGCCCCCACCATGATCACTGTAGGGATGGTATTGGGCAGGTGATGGGCAGTGCCTGGTTTCCTCCAGACATGATGCTGCCCCCACCATGATCAATGTAGGGATGGTATTGGGCAGGTGATGGGCAGTACCTGGTTTCCTCCAGACATGATGCTGCCCCCACCATGATCAATGTAGGGATGGTATTGGGCAGGTGATGGGCAGTACCTGGTTTCCCCCAGACATGATGCTGCCCCCACCATGATCACTGTAGGGATGGTATTGGGCAGGTGATGGGCAGTACCTGGTTTCCGACAGACATGATGCTGCCCCCACCATGATCACTGTAGGGATGGTATTGGGCAGGTGATGGGCAGTGCCTGGTTTCCCCCAGACATGATGCTGCCCCCACCATGATCACTGTAGGGATGGTATTGGGCAGGGGATGGGCAGTGCCTGGTTTCCCTCAGACACGATGCTGCCCCCACCATGATCGCTGTAGGGATGGTATTGGGCAGGTGATGGGCAGTACCTGGTTTCCTCCAGACATGATGCTGCCCCCACCATGATCGCTGTAGGGATGGTATTGGGCAGGTGATGGGCAGTGCCTGGTTTCCCCCCCAGACATGATGCTGCCCCAACCATGATCACTGTGGGGGGGGGTATTGGGCAAGTGATGGGCAGTGCCTGGTTTCCCCCAGACATGATGCTGCCCCCACCATGATCACTGTAGGAATGGTATTGGGCAGGTGATGGGCAGTGCCTGGTTTCCTCCAGACATGATGCTGCCCCCACCATGATCACTGTAGGAATGGTATTGGGCAGGTGATGGGCAGTGCCTGGTTTCCTCCAGACATGATGCTGCCCCCACCATGATCAATGTAGGGATGGTATTGGGCAGGTGATGGGCAGTACCTGGTTTCCTCCAGACATGATGCTGCCCCCACCATGATCACTGTAGGGATGGTATTGGGCAGGTGATGGGCAGTGCCTGGTTTCCCCCAGACATGATGCTGCCCCCACCATGATCACTGTAGGGATGGTATTGGGCAGGTGATGGGCAGTGCCTGGTTTCCTCCAGACATGATGCTGCCCCCACCATGATCACTGTAGGAATGGTATTGGGCAGGTGATGGGCAGTGCCTGGTTTCCTCCAGACATGATGCTGCCCCCACCGTGATCAATGTAGGGATGGTATTGGGCAGGTGATGGGCAGTACCTGGTTTCCTACAGACATGATGCTGCCCCCACCATGATCACTGTAGGGAGGGTATTGGGCAGGTGATGGGCAGTACCTGGTTTCCTCCAGACATGATGCTGCCCCCACCATGATCACTGTAGGGATGGTATTGGGAAGGTGATGGGCAGTGCCTGGTTTCCCCCAGACATGATGCTGCCCCCACCATGATCACTGTAGGGATGGTATTGGGCAGGTGATGGGTAGTACCTGGTTTCCGACAGACATGATGCTGCCCCCACCATGATAACTGTAGCGATGGTATTGGGCAGGTGATGGGCAGTGCTTGGTTTCCTCCAGACATGATGCTGCCCCCACCATGATCACTGTAGGGATGGTATTGGGAAGGTGATGGGCAGTGCCTGGTTTCCCCCAGACATGATGCTGCCCCCACCATGATCACTGTAGGGATGGTATTGGGCAGGTGATGGGTAGTACCTGGTTTCCGACAGACATGATGCTGCCCCCACCATGATCACTGTAGGGATGGTATTGGGCAGGTGATGGGCAGTACCTGGTTTCCTCCAGACATGATGCTGCCCCCACCATGATCACTGTAGGGATGGTATTGGGCAGGTGATGGGCAGTGCCTGGTTTCCTCTATACATGATGCTGCCCCCACCATGATCACTGTAGGGATGGTATTGGGTAGGTGATGGGCAGTACCTGGTTTCCCCCAGACATGATGCTGCCCCCACCGTGATCACTGTAGGGATGGTATTGGGCAGGTGATGGGCAGTACCTGGTTTCCCCCAGACATGATGCTGCCCCCCACCATGATCACTGTAGGGATGGTATTGGGCAGGTGATGGGCAGTGCCTGGTTTCCCCCAGACATGATGCTGCCCCCACCATGATCACTGTTGGGATGGTATTGGGCAGGTGATGGGCAGTACCTGGTTTCCCCCAGACATAATGCTGCCCCCACCATGATCACTGTAGGGATGGTATTGGGTGGGTGATGGGCAGTGCCTGGTTTCCCCCAGCCATAAAGTTCAATCTTGGTTTCCTCAGACCAGAGAATCTTGTTCCTTACTATTTAATCATTTAGAACCTTCTCTGTAACTTCCAGGCATCTTCCATGTGTTATGAAATAGGTAGAAGAAATCCCGGCACACACGGATAAATGCAAAATCACCTTATGTGTTTATTCACGAATATGCACAGCAGTATAGCGACACACAGGACGCGTTTCGGCCACCTCGTGGCCTTCATCAACTGATCAGTGTTTTTGCATCTATCCGTGTGTGCCAGGATTTCTTCTACCTATTTCATGACGACTGCTCCACATACACCACAGCTGCGAGTGCCGACTCCCTCTACCTCTATCTTCCGTGTGTTATTACTGAGGAGGCTTCTTACTGCCATAAAGCCCAGATTGTGGAGGCCAATGAGCTCTTGGGAACTTTCAGAGATGCAGAAATGTTTTATTCCAATTGTCTAGATCTGTGGCTGCACACAATCCTGTCTCTGAGCTCTACAGGCAATCCTTTCCATACTACAGGATATAACTCAGGATCAGTACAGGATAAGTAATGTAATGTATGTACATAGTGATCTCACCAGCAGAATAGTGAGTACAGCTCTGGAGTATAATACAGGATATAACTCAGGATCAGTACAAGATAAGTAATGTAATGTATGTACACAGGGACTCCACCAGCAGAATAGTGAGCGCAGCTCTGGAGTATAATACAGGATATAACTCAGGATCAGTACAGGATAAGTAATGTAATGTATGTACACAGTGATCTCACCAGCAGAATAGTGAGTACAGCTCTGGAGTATAATACAGGATATAACTCAGGATCAGTACAGGATAAGTAATGTAATGTATGTACACAGTGATCTCACCAGCAGAATAGTGAGTACAGCTCTGGAGTATAATACAGGATATAACTCAGGATCAGTACAGGATAAGTAATGTAATGTATGTACACAGTGATCTCACCAGCAGAATAGTGAGTACAGCTCTGGAGTATAATACAGGATATAACTCAGGATCAGTACAGGATCAGTAATGTAATGTATATACACAGTGACCTCACCAGCAGAATAGTGAGTACAGCTCTGGAATATAATACAGGATATAACTCAGGATCAGTACAGGATAAGTAATGTAATGTATGTACACAGTGACCTCACCAGCAGAATAGTGAGTACAGCTCTGGGGTATAATACAGGATATAACTCAGGATCAGTACAGGATAAGTAATGTAATGTATGTACACAGTGACCTCACCAGCAGAATAGAGAGTACAGCTCTGGAATATAATACAGGATCTCTTTCTATCCTGGACTCCTCTAAGACAAGATGGATTCCATTAGGCCCCCGCAGTCTCCTTTCTCTCCCCTCGAACATCTCATGTATTTTCTCTGATTTCTTTCATCTCAATTATTGTACAGGAAGAGTCCCGTTCCTCCTTTTATGTTGTCTCCTTTCAAGTTCAATCAGAATTTGACATTTTCCAAACATTCGCTCCCCTTACGGATGGACTCATAGTACGCAGCGCGCCGCCATTGTTCAGAGGTGACAAGTGGGCAGGGGTGGCGGTATATAGATGGTATACAGGAGCTGCCTCAGCTTCAAAGAAACCATCATAAAGGAAACACTCCGGCTATGGTGGACCATCGGCTTCATACACGAGGGCAGTGAGGACAACGCGTTTCAGGGTCTCACAGAGCATTTCACCAGGAGTAGGCACTGCTATCATTCAGGAATATACAAACATACTCCCCGAGAGATTATAGGCTTCAATGGGCCTGTATTCTTGAGTGAATAATGGACAACGCGTTTTGGTGTCTTACAGATCCCTTTATCTGGGGGGGGGGGGTATATTGATACTAATATAGTCAATACTAATATATTTCTTATAGAGGAAGAAAGTACGGTAGTTAAGTCGTGGTGCAACATAACGCATTTTGGGGTCTTACAAATCCCTTTATCTGGGGGGGGGGGGTCTGCGGTTTTATGTTGATACTAATATTGTGAATACTAATATATTCCTTATAGAGGAACAAAGTAATTTAATCATGGTGCAACATAACGCGTTTTGGGGTCTGACAGATCCCTTCATCTGGGGAGGGGGGAGGTTTGCGGCTTTATGTTAATACTAATTGCGGTTTTATTTAATAACTAATATAGTCAATACTAATATATTCCTTATAGAAGAAGAAAGTAATTTAATCATGGTGCAACATAACGCGTTTTGGGGTCTTACTGATCCCTTTATCTGGGGGGAGGGGGGTTTATGTTGATGCTAATATAGTCAAAACTAATATATTCCTAACAGAGGAAGAAAGTAATAAATCATGGTGCAACATAACGCGTTTTGGGGTCTTACAGATCCCTTTATCTGGGGGGAGAAGGGGGTTGCGGTTTTATGTTGATAGGAATATATTAGTATTGACCATATTAATAACAGAGAAAGAAGGTAATATAATCGTGGTACAACATAACGCGTTTTGGGGTTTGACAGATCCCTTCATCTGTGGAGGGGGATTGCGGTTTTATGTTGATACTAATATAGTCTATACTAATATATTTCTGATAGAGGAAGAAAGTAATTCAATTGTGGTACAACATAACGCGTTTCAGGGTCCCCGTACAGACACTGCCGCCTATGGAGCTGAAGGAAACCCTCAAATTAAGCTTCTTTTTGTTTAAAAACATTTTCTGGTTCGGTATTGGGAATTACTTCATGGCGGCACACTTTCGGATCCAACCTTTAGTAAGTCTATTTTCTACGCGTTTCGGTTTCTTTCAACATCTGGAGTAAGAGCAGCAGTCCTTCGGGATGAAAACATCCTATTATCTCATTGGTTAAAGGTAAACTCCAAAAATTGATATAACAGATGAGTTATCGGATACTACTATAGTACGACGACAACGCATTTCTAGTCAGTACAGGCTCCTTTACATTACCCGAAATGCGTTGTCGTCGCACTATAGTAGTATCCGATCTTATATGTTATATCGATTTTTGGAGTTTACCTTTAACCAATGAGATAATAGGATGGTAAACGCATTTCAAGAATGTAAAGGAGCCTGTACCGGCTAGAAATGCGTTGAATTTGAGTCAATATGTAAAGTCCTCCGCTCGATTCCCCTTACCGCTGCTCCAGTGCTCCGACCAGAGAGGTGGCGTTCCTCTCCACGTGCAGCAAACAAACAATAGAAGAGGTTCGGCACAATAGTAGCAGGTAAAATCCGGTGCTTTATTCAACATGCAGAATAGCAAATGGTACAGGAGACAATAGCCTACGCGTTTCGGGCTGTTGAGCCCTTAGTCATGGCATAAAAACATGGTGTAATAATGGACTTATATACACAGATATCCAGTCACATGATCATTAACACACACAGAGAATCAGGATAGACATAAAAAGCGGCATGGATCCAGACATATAATCCACCTATTACATATATATATAAGATATATATAATCTTTTTTATATCCTTTTTGTAACCAGGTATTTATATGTAATAGGTGGATTATATGTCTGGATCCATGCCGCTTTTTATGTCTATCCTGATTCTCTGTGTGTGTTAATGATCATGTGACTGGATATCTGTGTATATAAGTCCATTATTACACCATGTTTTTATGCCATGACTAAGGGCTCAACAGCCCGAAACGCGTAGGCTATTGTCTCCTGTACCATTTGCTATTCTGCATGTTGAATAAAGCACCGGATTTTACCTGCTACTATTGTGCCGGACCTCTTCTATTGTGAATTTGAGTCAATGGTACATCACATGTAATCTTGAAGGGAAAAGGATCGTATGATCAAACAGGAAGAGGTCACCTGATGAGGGGGGTTGTGAAACCCCAAAATGCGTAGTCATGATTACATCATTCCTTTATCTTCGTGCCTTGTGACCATTTTATGGAACGCACAATTTTGCTGTCACAGTAGCACAATCTACGACTACTTTATATACCTGTCTGCCCATGTCGGCCATGTTTTTGTAGCCACAACCCAATAGTTATTTTAATACTGTCATATCACCCAGACTCTTCCTTTTGCAAAGATGCTTGAATATCAGTATTATTATACTGTCTAACTCTGGGGTCTAAAACTGTGGCCCTCCAGCTGTTGCAAAACTACAACTACCAGCATGCCCGGACAGCCGTTGGCTGTCCGGGCATGCTGGGAGTTGAAGTTTTGCAACAGCTGGGGGTCCACAGTTTGAGACCACTGGTCTAACTAAATGGATACACAAGCTTTACTATATGGCTCGAGACTATCCCATCAGTCCGTTCAGCCGCCCCCAAGGTCAAAGCTCTGATCCCCCCCACAGGGGACTTGTCAGACATCTTCAGGTCGCAGACCACCCATACACTGCAGCTGTGACAAAGCCCCCGCCATCTCTGTGTGAGCGGCCACGTTCCAAGAGCAATTACCAACCCCATAATGACAGAGGGAAACCATAGTGGATCTATATAGAGAATACAGGACAGAGCTGCACTCCAGATGTAATACGGTCATAAATGTATACATAGAAGGCAGTATTATAGTAGTTATATTGTTTTATATAGGAGCAGTATTATAGTAGTTATATTCTTGTATATTGGGAGCAGTATTATAGTAGTTATATTCTTGTATATAGGAGCAGTATTATAGTAGTTATATTCTTGTATATAGGAGCAGTATTATAGTAGTTATATTCTTGTATATAGGAGCAGTATTATAGTAGTTATATTCTTGTATATAGGAGCAGTATTATAGTAGTTATATTCTTGTATATAGGAGCAGTATTATAGTAGTTATATTCTTGTATATTGGGAGCAGTATTATAGTAGTTATATTGTTGTATATAGTAGCAGTATTATAGTAGTTATATTCTAGTATATAGGAGCAGTATTATAGTAGGTATATTCTTGTATATAGGAGGCAGTATTATAGTAGTTATATTCTTGTATATAGGAGCAGTATTATAGTAGTTATATTCTAGTATATAGGAGCAGTATTATAGTAGTTATATTCTTGTATATAGGAGCAGTATTATAGTAGTTATATTCTTGTATATAGGAGCAGTATTATAGTAGTTATATTCTAGTATATAGGAGCAGTATTATAGTAGTCATATTCTTGTATATAGGAGCAGTATTATAGTAGTTATATTCTTGTATATAGGGGGCAGTATTATAGTAGTTATATTCTTGTATATAGGAGCAGTATTATAGTAGTTATATTCTTGTATATAGGAGCAGTATTATAGTAGTTATATTCTTGTATATAGGGGGCAGTATTATAGTAGTTATATTCTTGTATATAGGAGCAGTATTATAGTAGTTATATTCTTGTATATGGGAGCAGTATTATAGTAGTTATATTCTTATAGTAGTTATATTATTCTAAATAGATGGCAACACTATACTACATCCTCCTATGATGTTTTGGATAATTCCCACATTCCCATTCTCTCTGGTTATCTGGCCCCTTTAATCATTAAGCCGTCTGCAGAAGTTATCTGGACAATCACAGCTGTACAACACTAATCCACAATAACCCACAGGAGATAAGGCGGTGATCAGATAGGAACATGTGATGGTCGGGTCCATGGGATGGGGTGTAATCTCTCTCTCCCGTGTGCTCAGTATACAGTCTCCTATCTGGGGTATTGTGGAATGTAGAAACTGGTCCAGTTAAGACCTTTTAGGGCCAGCGTCTGCTGTTGAGCATTTACGGCTTCAATGGCGCCCAAGTGACCCGTGTCGTGTAATGTCACGGATTCATCTCAAGTTCAAACAACCACTTCTCTTGGTGGTCACATATTAGACAGGGAACAATCTCTTATGGACGACTTGACACACACTTATACTCCACGTGGTTGCTCTCCGACACTGGGAAGTTTCACCCCCCCACCGCAGACCCCCTGTGGGCACTCTCTGTATCCAGGCTTAGGTCAGCTAATTTCCAGTTCACGGTCTAAAGATCTGAAGGAAACTGCCTCACAACATCCAATCCTGGTGCATACACCGTGGGTCCTACCACTGGCTCACCATAGACTTCCCGGCTTCTGGATCCCAACCAGTTCCTACCCCCACTTGTGTGGCAGAGGAGCTACAGCACAGAGTCATCCACCATGACATATACCCAGAGCACCCAGGACAACCGTCTCCTTCCTAAAAGTCTCTCACAGCTTCCACCACCATTTCCCAACACAGGGGAAGCAGCACCACCAAAAAAAAAAAACTTGTTGCCCACTGCCCCTTGGGGGCACAAATACCACCCGCAAGACCCATAAACAAATGCTGCAAAGCCTGAAAAATGTGTTCACAACATCATTTTACTCACTCTTTCTAGTCACTAGTAGACTTTGTTTGGACCAGTAACTCACTAGTAGAGTACATTCGTACCTATAACTCAATTGTAGACTATGTTTGATCACTAGTAGACTACATTCGTACCTATAACTCAATTGTAGACTATGTTTGATCACTAGTAGACTACATTCATACCTATAACTCAATTGTAGACTATGTTTGATCACTAATAGATTGTTTGGAACAGTTACTCACTAGTAGACTATGTTTGGACCAGTAACTCACCAGTAGACTACATTAGTACCTATAACTCAATTGTAGACTATGTTTGGACTAATAACTCACTAGTAAACTATGTGATCACTATTGGACTACTAGTGAGTTACTGGTCCAAACATAGTCTACAATTGAGTTATAGGTACGAATGTAGACTACTGGTGAGTTACTGGTCTAAACAGTCTACTAGTGATCAAACATAGTCTACTAGTGAGTAAATGGTTCATACATAGTCTACAATTGAGTTATAGATACGAATGTAGTCTACTAGTGAGTTACTGGTCCAAACATAGTCTACAATTGAGTTATAGGTACGAATGTAGTCTACTGGTGAGTTACTGGTCTAAACAGTCTACTAGTGATCAAACATAGTCTACTAGTGATCAAACATAGTCTACTAGTGAGTAAATGGTCCATACATAGTCTACAATTGAGTTATAGGTAAGAATGTAGTCTACTGGTGAGTTATTGGTCCAAACATAGACTACATTCGTACCTATAACTCAATTGTAGACTATGTTTGGACCAGTTACTCACTAGTAGACTATGTTTGATCACTAGTAGACTATGTTTGGACCTATAACTCACTCAGAAACTATGTTTGGAACGATAACTAACAAGTAGACTATGAATGACATTTATCATTGTTTTTAGACAGTTTTTTGTGTCTAGAAAAGGCGCAAGCAGGGTTTATTTGCACCTTTTTTTGCGCCTTTTGTTTTACACATTTCTGCTGATTTTGAGTTGTAATCCACTGATTTTGGCAATACACATGATATGGACGGGTTTTATCAACAGCACCTTTTAAGTGAAAAGGTGCAAAAAAGGCGCAAAGCCACTGAAAAGTCTCTAAAACTACACCAGCCCCGACTTATCTTTTTGGTGTATGTGAAGAGAGAAATTTCAGAGAATGTGACCTGCACAAAATGTATCAAATGCTCTGCGACCATTAATAAGTTTGGTGCTCCTACACATTACAGCGCACAAAAAAGGTGTAAAAAAAAGCTTCACGTACACTACAGTGATAAATGCTGGCCCATGTTTGGACCAATAACTCACTAGACTATGTCCTATACCTCATCCGTGAACTATGTTTGGACTGACAACTCACTAGTAGACTGTTTGGCCACTAGTGACCATGGGGGTGATTAATAATTACATTTCGAACTTTTTTTTTTTTTTGCTTACTCCAGGCGCACAAAATGTTGCACGTCTGCCTAAGCACTTTTTGTGTGACTTTTGCTGGTGCACATAAAGCAGCACAGATCGTTAGCTGAGCAACATTTGCTTTACACGTAGGTCACGTCAGACCTGAATTACAAAACTGCCTTTGGAGAGTATTTCCAAAAAGTCACAACTGCGATATTTTGTGCTGAAAAGTTGCAGAGGAATCCTACAAAATGGTGCTCTAAAGTGTTTTATTATACTATCATACTATTAAGGCAAGGGGAGGTGATACATTTGGTGCACGTTTGCAAAAAACAATAAATGTGAAGCACTTAAGCAAAACCAAAGCAAAACAAAACTGACTTACCAAAGACAACAATGAGAAATCTCTCCCCTATGTTTGGACCATCACTGGTGGACTATATTGGCACCAAATACTCACTATTAGACTATATTTGGTCACTAGTGAACTATATTGGCACCAATTACTCACTATTAGAATATATTTGGTCACTAGTAGACTATATTGGCACCAATTACTCACCATTAGACTATATTTGGTCACTAGTGGACTATGTTAGGGCCAATTACTCACTATTAGACTATGTTCAGTCACTAGTGAACTATGTTGGGGCCAATTACTCACTATTAGACTATGTTCGGTCACTAGTGAACTATGTTGGGGCCAATTACTCACTATTAGACTATGTTCGGTCACTAGTGAACTATGTTGGGGCCAATTACTCACTATTAGACTATGTTCGGTCACTAGTGAACTATGTTGGGGCCAATTACTCACTATTAGACTATGTTCAGTCACTAGTGAACTATGTTGGGGCCAATTACTCACTATTAGACTATATTTGGTCACTAGTGAACTATGTTGGGGCCAATTACTCACTATTAGACTATGTTTGGTCACTAGTGAACTATGTTGGGGCCAATTACTCACTATTAGACTATGTTTGGTCACTAGTAGACTATATAAGGGCCAATTACTCACTATTAGACTATGTTCGGTCACTAGTGAACTATGTTGGGGCCAATTACTCACTATTAGACTATGTTCGGTCACTAGTGAACTATGTTGGGGCCAATTACTCACTATTAGACTATGTTTGGTCACTAGTGAACTATATTGGCACCAATTACTCACTATTATACTATATTTGGTCACTAGTGGACTATGCTTAGACCAAATACTCACTATTAGACTATATTTGGTCACTAGTGGACTATATTGGCGCCAATTACTCACTATTAGACTATGTTCGGTCACTAGTGGACTATATAAGGGCCAATCGCTCACTATTAGACTATGTTTGGTCACTGGTGAACTATATTGGCACCAATTACTCACTATTAGACTATGTTCGGTCACTAATGAACTATGTTGGGGCCAATTACTCACTACTAGACTATATTTGGTCACTAGTGAACTATGTTGGGGCCAATTACTCACTATTAGACTATGTTCGGTCACTAGTGAACTATGTTGGGGCCAATTACTCACTATTAGACTATGTTCGGTCACTAGTGAACTATGTTGGGGCCAATTACTCACTATTAGACTATGTTCGGTCACTAGTGAACTATGTTGGGGCCAATTACTCACTATTAGACTATGTTCGGTCACTAGTGAACTATGTTGGGGCCAATTACTCACTATTAGACTATGTTTTGTCACTGGTGGACCATGTTTGGACCAATTACTCACTATTAGACTATATTTGGTCACTAGTGAACTATGTTGGGGCCAATTACTCACTATTAGACTATGTTTGGTCACTAGTGAACTATGTTGGGGCCAATTACTCACTATTAGACTATGTTTGGTCACTAGTAGACTATATAAGGGCCAATTACTCACTATTAGACTATGTTCGGTCACTAGTGAACTATGTTGGGGCCAATTACTCACTATTAGACTATGTTCGGTCACTAGTGAACTATGTTGGGGCCAATTACTCACTATTAGACTATGTTCGGTCACTAGTGAACTATGTTGGGGCCAATTACTCACTATTAGACTATGTTCAGTCACTAGTGAACTATGTTGGGGCCAATTACTCACTATTAGACTATGTTTGGTCACTAGTGAACTATATTGGCACTAATTACTCACTATTATACTATATTTGATCACTAGTGGACTATGCTTAGACCAAATACTCACTATTAGACTATATTTGGTCACTAGTGGACTATATTGGCGCCAATTACTCACTATTAGACTATGTTCGGTCACTAGTGGACTATATAAGGGCCAATCGCTCACTATTAGACTATGTTTGGTCACTGGTGAACTATATTGGCACCAATTACTCACTATTAGACTATGTTCGGTCACTAATGAACTATGTTGGGGCCAATTACTCACTATTAGACTATATTTGGTCACTAGTGAACTATGTTGGGGCCAATTACTCACTATTAGACTATGTTTGGTCACTGGTGAACTATATTGGCACCAATTACTCACTATTAGACTATGTTCGGTCACTAGTGAACTATGTTGGGGCCAATTACTCACTATTAGACTATATTTGGTCACTAGTGAACTATGTTGGGGCCAATTACTCACTATTAGACTATATTTGGTCACTAGTGAACTATGTTGGGGCCAATTACTCACTATTAGACTATGTTTGGTCACTGGTGAACTATATTGGCACCAATTACTCACTATTAGACTATGTTCGGTCACTAGTGAACTATGTTGGGGCCAATTACTCACTATTAGACTATATTTGGTCACTAGTGAACTATGTTGGGGCCAATTACTCACTATTAGACTATGTTTGGTCACTAGTAGACTATATTGGCACCAATTACTCACTATTAGACTATATTTGGTCACTAGTGGACTATGCTTAGACCAATTACTCACTATTAGACTATATTTGGTCACTAATGGACTATATTGGAGCCAATTACTCACTATTAGACTATGTTCGGTCACTAGTGGACTATGTTGGGGCCAATTACTCATTATTAGACTATGTTTGGTCACTAGTACACAATGTTTGGACCAATTACTCACTATTAGACTATGTTTGGTCACTAGTACACCATGTTTGGACCAATTACTCACTATTAGACTATGTTCGGTCACTAGTGGACTATGTTAGGGCCAATTACTCACTATTAAACTATATTTGGTCACTAGTAGACATGTTTGGACCAATTACTCACTATTATACTATGTTCGGTCACTAGTGGACCATGTTTGGATCATTTACTCACTATTAGACTATGTTTTGTCACTGGTGGACCATGTTTGGACCAATTATTCACTATTAGACTATGTTTGGTCACTAGTACACCATGTTTGGACCAATTACTCACTATTAGACTATGTATGGTCACTAGTACACCATGTTTGGACCAATTACTCACTATTTGAATATATTTGGTCACTAGTGGACTATGTTTGGACCAATTACTCACTATTAGACTATGTTCGGTCACTAGTACACCATGTTTGGACCAATTACTCACTATTAGACTATGTTCGGTCACTAGTGGACTATGTAAGGGGCCAATTACTCACTATTAAACTATATTTGGTCACTAGTAGACATGTTTGGACCAATTACTCACTATTAGACTGTTTGATAACCAGGAAACTATGTTTAGACCACCTTTGCACTAGTATACTATGGTTGGTCACTAGTGGATTATGTTTGGACCAAATACTCACTAGTAGACTATGTATGGAACAATTACTTACTATAAGGCTATGTTTGGTCACTAGTAGACTATGTTTGGTTAAATGTGTAGGGGTTCAGCAGTGGGTGCTGAAAAAGTGCTCAGTGACCACAAAGAGCAATGGTCTCCAAACTGTGGACCTCCAGGTATTGCTAAACTACAACTTCCAGCATGCCCAGACAGCCAACGGCTGTCTGGGCATGCTGGGAGTTGTAGTTTTGCAGCAGCTATAGGTCCATAGCTTGGTACAAATTCCCATACGTATACCAAAGATATATATATATATATATATATATATATATATATATATATATATATATATATATATATACACACACACATACATTCAATAAAGATGAGGAAGCTGATAGCAAAACCATTTATCTACAGGGTCAGAGGTCGTGCCCATATTTACACGTCTGAATGTCGGCTGCAGTAATCTGATCCGTGGGGGTCCGGATGCTAGGACCCCCACCGACTCCAACATTGGGGGGTCACTTGTCTCTATTTTATTCACTCTCTATGGGATTTCTGAACGTTGCTGAAACTCGGGGGACAAGGAACCTCCCCTCCCCCCGTTTCTGTGATTGCCCCAGCAGTCGGACCCCCTTAGCTTATGACCCCTTTAAAGGATAACAATATGGTGGATGGTAAGTTATATCATATCCCAGAACTAAGCGCAAATTTACACCAAGGAATTCGCACAGGTTTCACAGCAAAAACAAAAAATAAATAAATAAACTTAACACGTCACTTACGCAGGTTCCATACGGAAAAGGGGACGCGGCTTGTTCCCATTATATGGGGGGTAATCTGAGTCCGTTGTGTGTACAGGGTCCAAGACATCAATATAAAGTATTAGATTGTGGGAGAGTTCTGTTGCATGGCGGAAAAAAAATTCAAAATTACCGCATTAGAGAGCAGGACCTGGTGCGCGCCATTTTGTGTTCCGAAGATCTCTTGGTAACATTCTTACTTATGCTTCTCACAGGTGAGGATTTGTTACAATTCTATAATCGGGCATCTATGCGACAATGACATGAGATTACTAGAACTATGCGATATTTACCAAGGCGCGCTGCCATCTTGCTGATTGGACGATAAGCGGGCGCGGATTTCTCACAACTGAATTGAAATTGGTGGCGAATAACCTGGCGCCATTTGGCGTATACCCTTTTGGCATACAGGCACCTCCATTTTTTTCATTCACTAGGACAAAAGAAAAGTGGATGTTGCCCCTGGCAACCTGTGGCCGCCACTATTCGTGTCCCAGCCAATCACAGTTCAGGTTGTTAGCCTGCTAAGGCAGGATAGAAAATTAAAGCTGAACTCTAATTGGTCACTCAACCTCAACAAAACAAACTTTTAATTCTGGTTGCTACGGCAACACCACACAGACAGGAAGTTAAGCTGTTGCCATGAGCAACCAATCTGAGCTGAGAAAGCTGGTTGCTAATGGTAACAGATTCACTGGGTGGTGTTGCCCATAGCAACCAGAACAAAAAGGCAGTGAAGCCATTGCATGGCAACCAACCAGAGCCTAGAAAGCTGTAGCCTGATTGGTTATAAAGTGCAATGGTTTCACTTTCTTTTTATTCTGGTTGCTACGGGCGACACCACAGTTTGGCCAATACCTATCGCTCATTCTGATATCCAGTTCATCTATTGCGACAACACGTTCAGCGATAACCAACAAAAACATTTCCAGAAAGCGGCCATTCAGGAGTGTGAGAAAGTGGGGGCGACAACAAACATGGCCGTCATTACGCTTCCTATGGGGTCCTCACCCAATTTTTTTCGGCACCCATCGTTAGGCCAGTCATGTGACAGAATATTCATGCAGCAGATCTGCCATTCAGGAGTCTGGAAAAGCTGGGTGATAAAAATACAGGCGTGGAAGACGCCATGATGTCACTTTCCGAACAGTCCCCCCCCTACCCCCTCCTGACATAGTGACCCCCAACCCCCCTCAGTGCCCATTATCGCTGGACACGGATACACCTGGCACCAGGCTCAGATATGGATTTCAGGGCCGCCGAGCCGATTACGCATTAATACATAACAGGTTACAGATCCCCACAGCCTACACCCACTCAGCTCTGCTGCGCAAAAAACAAAACTACAACACTATTTAAAGGGACCCTTACTGTAAATCACTGACAGAAGCCGCACGGCGAAACCCCTGCAAACCGGCGTCATAGGACGATCATAGAACATGCACAATTCTGCCGCTTTAGAGCTGTAATCTCCTTGGGCTTAGAGCAGTGTTTCCCAATCAGTGTGCCTCCAGCTGTTGCAAAACTACAACTCCCAGCATGCCCGGACAGCCAGCAACAGCTGGAGGCACACCGGGGTGTCTGACTACAAACTTGCTGACTATATCGATGTGCTGGGTAACCACCATGGAATTGTATCTCAACCTGGAATCTCCAGCGGTTGCAAGACTACAACTCCCAGCATGCCCTTACAGCCAAAGAAATAATGGGAGTTGTCGTTTTGCAGCAGCTGGAAAGCGGCCAGTTGGGGCACACTGATGTAGATGAAGACTTTAAGACCGTCGCTCAGGCCCGCTGTTGCAAAACTACAACTCCCAGCATGGCCTGAGACCATGTAGACTAAACCATATCTATGTCCTGTGTAGCCACTACAGCAGTGTTTCCCAAGCAGGGTGCCTCCAGCTGTGGCCAAACTACAACTCCAAGCATGCCCGGACAGCCGAAGGCTGTCTGGGCATGCTGGGAGTTGTAGTTTGGCCACAGCTGGAGGCACCCTGCTTGGGAAACACTGCACTAAAGAAACTGTCCACAGCCAAGACCCTCCAGCTTCTGCAAAACTACAACTCCCAGCATGGCCTAAGATCTTATCAATATTGGTTCCCAAACTGAACTTTCCAACTGTTGCAAAACTACAACTCCCACCATACCCTGACAGCCGAAGGCATCATGGGAGTTGTAGTTCTGCAACAGCTGGGGGCACATTGATGTAGATGAAGACCCTGGGTCCATTGCTGTTGCAAAACTACAACTCCCAGCATCTTCTGGGGCCACATAGATGTCCTAGGTCTCCACCATAGATCCTCAACCCAGACCCTCCAGCTTTGGAAAAACTACAACTCCCAGCATGGCCCGAGATTACATCTTGTGCAGGGCGGTCGCTACAGAAACTGTTCCCAACTTGGACTCTTTAGCTTTCGCAAGACTACAACTCCCAGCATGGCCCAGGATCTTATTGATGTCCTGGGTAGCCACTATGGAAATGGTTCCCAACTTGGTTGGCAATATCTCTTAAAGGGCCAGTCCAGTTTTCGCACTTGGCACCAAAAGTTCAGCAACTCTGAACTCAGTGTTTTCCAACCAGGGTGCCTCCAGCTGTTGCAAAACTACAACTCCCAGCATGCCCAGACAGTTTCCAGCACTTAGTAGAGGAGGAAAAAACCCCAGTGGAGGAAACCTCTAGGGAAACCATGGCTGGAGAATTGTCCTTCCCTTGGACATAGAGCAGTGTTTTCCAATCACTGTGCCTCCAGCTGTTGCAAAACTGCAACTCCCAGCATGCCCGGACAGCCGTTGGCTGTCCGGGCATGCTGGGAATTGTAGTTTTGCAACAGCTGGAGGCACATTGGTTGGGAAATACTATACTATGGGGCCATTTCAACGGTGGAAGTTGTAGTTTTGCAACAGCTGGAGGCACACCGGTTGGGAATCCCGATAGAGTTGAATCCAATTTAAACAATGCAGCATATCAACTGGGCATTTGTTACAATGTATCAGTGCAAGTAAAACGTATCAATCTGAAGATACAATTGTAAAAAAGAACAATTAAAATACGTATTAGGACAGAACAACAATGTTCCCATTCGCTTGCAGCAAGCAGAGATACTGAACAGACACGAATTGGCAGAATGTTTCATTATACAGGGATTAGGCTTCGTTTACATAGGACTGCGCCTTAGGATGAAATCGCCCGCGTAGACCTAAAAGGTAACGAAGTTTTTTTGTGCTTTTTTTTTTTCTTTTTTGGCAGAAAGGACAAATTGTATAAAAGTGAATTTTCGCCGGATCTACATGTATTTTCCATTATAGCGAGGGAAGCGATTTTCCTCTCCCCTCCGCTTCCTGAACTCCTAGGAAGCGGCGGCCGCTCCAGGATTAAATGGTTAAAGCCCTTATAAATCAACGCAAGTGTGTCCTCCAGGAGGCGGCTCGTGTCACTCGTCGCCGGCGCCAAAATCCGTCACCGATCTCCTCCCAGAGCCTGAAAGCATCAAAGGGTTACAATTCCTGGAAAGCTAGTGACAACCAATATGGCCGCCACTACTGTGGGGGGGGGGTTGTGGGGAATCACCCAGCTTTGCCAGGCTCCTGCTTGGTTATGTAGTGGCACATGGAGCAGGTGGCTGGATGATGTGCAGACTGGCTGTCACCCAGCATATAGATGTCCCCCTGAGAGAAGGCACTGGGCAGTCATGGGGCCCCTGGGTGTGGGCACTGGGCAGTCATGGGGCCCCTGGGTGTGGGCACTGCGCAGTCATAGGGCCCCTGGGTGTGGGCACTGGGCAGTCATAGGACCCCTGGGTGTGGGCACTGGGCAGTCATGGGGCCCCTGGGTGTGGGCACTGGGCAGTCATGGGGCCCCTGGGTGTGGGCACTGGGCAGTCATGGGGCCCCTGGGTGTGGGCACTGGGCAGTCATGGGGCCCCTGGGTGTGGGCACTGGGCAGTCATAGGACCCCTGGGTGTGGGCACTGGGCAGTCATGGGGCCCCTGGGTGTGGGCACTGGGCAGTCATGGGGCCCCTGGGTGTGGGCACTGGGCAGTCATGGGGCCCCTGGGTGTGGGCACTGGGCAGTCATGGGGCCCCTGGGTGTGGGCACTGGGCAGTCATAGGACCCCTGGGTGTGGGCACTGGGCAGTCATAGGACCCCTGGGTGTGGGCACTGGGCAGTCACGGGGGGCCCCCTGGGTGCCAGGGATACAATGTATTTTGTTGCAAACTTTAGGGTCACAAAAGTATACGCACCCCCGGCTGCACCGTGAGACCTGCCAGCTGTGCACCCCCACTGCCAACTCACAAGAGGGTGCAGACCTTAAACCAGGGAAAGCACATAACAGGAACAGGGCACAGATCTCCTACCAGGGGGTACAGGGCACAGACCTCCTACCAGGGGGTACAGAGCACAGACCTCATACCAGGAGGTACAGGGCACAGATCTCCTACCAGGGGGTACAGATCTCATACCAGGAGGGCACAGGGCACAGACCTCATACCAGGGGGGCACGGGGCACAGATCTCATACCAGGAGGGTACAGGGCACAGATCTCATACCAGGAGGGTACAGGGCACAGATCTCATACCAGGAGGGTACAGGGCACAGACCTCATACCAGGAGGTACAGGGCACAGACCTCATACCAGGAGGGTACAGGGCACAGATCTCATACCAGGAGTGTACAGGGCACAGACCTTATACCAGGAGGGTACAGGGCACAGATCTCATACCAGGAGTGTACAGGGCACAGACCTTATACCAGGAGGGTACAGGGCACAGATCTCATACCAGGAGGGTACAGGGCACAGATCTCATACCAGGAGGTACAGATCTCATACCAGGAGGGTACAGGGCACAGATCTCATACCAGGAGGGTACAGGGCACAGACCTCCTACCAGGGGGTACAGAGCACAGACCTCATACCAGGAGGTACAGGGCACAGATCTCCTACCAGGGGGTACAGGGCACAGATCTCATACCAGGAGGGCACAGGGCACAGACCTCATACCAGGGGGGCACGGGGCACAGATCTCATACCAGGAGGGTACAGGGCACAGATCTCATACCAGGAGGGTACAGGGCACAGATCTCATACCAGGAGGGTACAGGGCACAGACCTCATACCAGGAGGTACAGGGCACAGACCTCATACCAGGAGGGTACAGGGCACAGATCTCATACCAGGAGGTACAGATCTCATACCAGGAGGGTACAGGGCACAGATCTCATACCAGGAGGGTACAGGGCACAGACCTCCTACCAGGGGGTACAGAGCACAGACCTCATACCAGGAGGTACAGGGCACAGATCTCCTACCAGGGGGTACAGATCTCATACCAGGAGGGCACAGGGCACAGACCTCATACCAGGGGGGCACGGGGCACAGATCTCATACCAGGAGGGTACAGGGCACAGATCTCATACCAGGAGGGTACAGGGCACAGATCTCATACCAGGAGGGTACAGGGCACAGATCTCATACCAGGAGGGTACAGGGCACAGACCTCATACCAGGAGGTACAGGGCACAGACCTCATACCAGGAGGGTACAGGGCACAGATCTCATACCAGGAGTGTACAGGGCACAGACCTTATACCAGGAGGGTACAGGGCACAGATCTCATACCAGGAGTGTACAGGGCACAGACCTTATACCAGGAGGGTACAGGGCACAGATCTCATACCAGGAGGGTACAGGGCACAGATCTCATACCAGGAGGTACAGATCTCATACCAGGAGGGTACAGGGCACAGACCTCATACCAGGAGGTACAGGGCACAGACCTCATACCAGGAGGGTACAGGGCACAGATCTCATACCAGGAGTGTACAGGGCACAGACCTCATACCAGGGGGCACAGGGCACAGACCTCATACCAGGGGGTACAGGGCACAGACCTCATACCAGGGGGTACAGGGCACAGATCTCATACCAGGAGTGTACAGGGCACAGACCTCATACCAGGGGGCACAGGGCACAGACCTCATACCAGGAGGGTACAGGGCACAGATCTCATACCAGGAGGGTACAGGGCACAGATCTCATACCAGGAGGTACAGATCTCATACCAGGAGGGTACAGGGCACAGATCTCATACCAGGAGGGTACAGGGCACAGACCTCATACCAGGGGGGTACAGGGCACAGACCTCATACCAGGGGGGTACAGGGCACAGATCTCATACCAGGGGGGTACAGGGCACAGACCTCATACCAGGGGGTACAGGGCACAGACCTCATACCAGGGGGTACAGGGCACAGATCTCATACCAGGAGGGTACAGGGCACAGACCTCATACCAGGGGGCACAGGGCACAGATTTGGGGGCACAGAGGGTAGATAGAACCTAACTCTCTCCACACACATGATCTTGGGGGGGCCACAGGTGACATGATGGCACTTTTGGGGGTGTCACGTGATGGGTGACTTACCTGCATGTCGGGCGGGTCACCTGTTCGGGTGATGCTCGGGCGCCCTCTCCGGGGTGCAGTAGGTGTCAGTCAGGGGGCGCCCCCAGGTAAATCCCTTAGGTTGTCAGTCCGGTGTCACCAGGTGTCATAGTCCAGTCCCGGTGTCCCCGGTGATCGCTCACAGTCCCGGTGTCCCCGGTGATCGCTCACAGTCCCGGTGTCCCCGGTGATCGCTCACAGTCCCGGTGTCCCCGGTGATCTCTCACAGTCCCGCTGTCCCCGGTGATCTCTCACAGTCCCGGTGTCCCCGGTGATCGCTCACAGTCCCGGTGTCCCCGGTGATCGCTCACAGTCCCGGTGTCCCCGGTGATCTCTCACAGTCCCGGTGTCCCCGGTGATCGCTCACAGTCCCGGTGTCCCCGGTGATCGCTCACAGTCCCGGTGTCCCCGGTGATCTCTCACAGTCCCGGTGTCCCCGGTGATCGCTCACAGTCCCGGTGTCCCCGGTGATCGCTCACAGTCCCGGTCTCCGCTCCGCACAACCAGATCAGAACTTGTCTCACTGAGAACCGCAACTCCGAAACCACGCCCCTTCACACATGCCCGCCCACTGTCCAGAGACACCCCCCCCACCACTCTCAAACCGCGCCCACAACACCTAAGCCCGCCCCCTACAGGATAACGGGCAGTGCGGTACGGGACATAGCGGGACGTGACGTCACTGAGGTGTCAGGCAGAATTTCTGAAGTCAATAAGGTAGGAAGCACACTTTGTATGACATCACTAAGGAGTGAGGGACAATGTATGACATCACACAGGTCTGAGGTACAATGTATGACATCACTGAGGAGTGAGGTACAATGTATGA
This sequence comes from Hyla sarda, assembly GCF_029499605.1. NCBI lineage: Eukaryota > Metazoa > Chordata > Amphibia > Anura > Hylidae > Hyla > Hyla sarda. The sequence continues at coordinate 416,493,988 of NC_079192.1, forward strand.
CATCACACAGGTCTGAGGTACAATGTATGACATCACTGAGGAGTGGGGCACAATGTATGACATCACTGAGGAGTGAGGCACAATGTATGACATCACTGAGGAGTGAGGCACAATGTATGACATCACTGAGGAGTGAGACACAATGTATGACATCACTGAGGAGTGAGACACAATGTATGACATCACAGAGGTCTGAGGCACAATGTATGACATCACTGAGGTCTGAGGCACAATGTATGACATCACTGAGGTCTGAGGCACAATGTATGACATCACTGAGGTCTGAGGCACAATGTATGACATCACTGAGGTCTGAGGCACAATGTATGACATCACAGAGGTCTGAGGCACAATGTATGACATCACTGAGGAGTGAGGCACAATGTATGACATCACAGAGGAGTGAGGCACAATGTATGACATCACTGAGGTCTCAGGCACAATGTATGACATCACTGAGGTCTGAGGCACAATGTATGACATCACTGAGGAGTGAGGAACAATGTATGACATCACTGAGGAGTGAGGTACAATATATGACATCACTGAGGCCCAATGTATGACATCACTGAGGTCTCAGGCACAATGTATGACATCACTGAGGAGTGAGGCACAATGTATGACATCACTGAGGAGTGAGGTACAATATATGACATCACTGAGGCCCAATGTATGACATCACTGAGGTCTCAGGCACAATGTATGACATCACTGAGGAGTGAGGCACAATGTATGACATCACAGAGGAGTGGGGCACAATGTATGACATCACTGAGGAGTGAGACACAATGTATGACATCACTGAGGAGTGAGGCACAATGTATGACATCACTGAGGTCTGAGGTACAATGTATGACATCACTGAGGTCTGGGGCACAATGTATGACATCACTGAGGTCTGAGGCACAATGTATAACATCACTGAGGTCTCAGGCACAATGTATGACATCACTGAGGTCTGAGGCACAATGTATGACATCACTGAGGAGTGAGGTACAATTTATGACATCACAGAGGTCTGAGGCACAAAGTATGACATCACTGAGGAGTGAGACACAATGTATGACATCACTGAGGAGTGAGGTACAATGTATGACATCACTGAGGTCTGAGGCACAATGTATGACATCACTGAGGTCTGAGGCACAATGTATGACATCACTGAGGAGTGAGGTACAATGTATGACATCACTGAGGAATGAGACACAATGTATGACATCACAGAGGTCTGAGGCACAATGTATGACATCACACAGGTCTGAGGTACAATGTATGACATCACACAGGTCTGAGGTACAATGTATGACATCACACAGGTCTGAGGTACAATGTATGACATCACTAAGGAGTGAGGTACAATGTATGACATCACACAGGTCTGAGGTACAATGTATGACATCACTAAGGAGTGAGGGACAATTTATGACATCACACAGGTCTGAGGTACAATGTATGATATCACTAAGGAGTGAGGTACAATGTATGACATCACACAGGTCTGAGGTACAATGTATGACATCACTGAGGAGTAGGGCACAATGTATGACATCACTGAGGAGTGAGGCACAATGTATAACATCACTGAGGAGTGAGGCACAATGTATGACATCACTGAGGAGTGAGACACAATGTATGACATCACAGAGGTCTGAGGCACAATGTATGACATCACTGAGGTCTGAGGCACAATGTATGACATCACAGAGATCTGAGGCACAATGTATGACATCACTGAGGAGTGAGGCACAATGTATGACATCACAGAGGAGTGGGGCACAATGTATGACATCACTGAGGAGTGAGGCACAATGTATGACATCACTGAGGAGTGAGGTACAATATATGACATCATTGAGGCCCAATGTATGACATAACTGAGGTCTCAGGCACAATGTATGACATCACTGAGGAGTGAGGCACAATGTATGACATCACAGAGGAGTGGGGCACAATGTATGACATCACTGAGGAGTGAGACACAATGTATGACATCACTGAGGAGTGAGGCACAATGTATGACATCACTGAGGTCTGAGGTACAATGTATGACATCACTGAGGTCTGGGGCACAATGTATGACATCACTGAGGTCTGAGGCACAATGTATAACATCACTGAGGTCTCAGGCACAATGTATGACATCACTGAGGTCTCAGGCACAATGTATGACATCACTGAGGAGTGAGGTACAATTTATGACATCACAGAGGTGTGAGGCACAATGTATGACATCACTGAGGAGTGAGACACAATGTATGACATCACTGAGGAGTGAGGTACAATGTATGACATCACTGAGGTCTCAGGCACAATGTATGACATCACTGAGGTCTGAGGCACAATGTATGACATCACTGAGGAGTGAGGTACAATGTATGACATCACTGAGGAGTGAGATACAATGTATGACATCACTGAGGTGTGAGGTACAATACATGACATCACTGAGGAGTGAGGTGCAATGTATGACATCACTGAGGTCTGAGGCACAATGTATGACATCACTGAGGAGTGAGGTACAATTTATGACATCACAGGTCTGAGGCACAATTTATGACATCACTGAGGTCTGAGGCACAATGTATGACATCACTGAGGAGTGAGACACAATGTATGACATCACTGAGGAGTGAGGTACAATGTATGACATCACTGAGGTCTGAGGCACAATGTATGACATCACTGAGGTCTGAGGTACAATGTATGACATCACTGAGGTCTGAGGCACAATGTATGACATCACTGAGGAGGGAGGTACAATGTATGACATCACTGAGGAGTGAGGTACAATTTATGACATCACAGAGGTGTGAGGCACAATGTATGACATCACTGAGGAGTGAGACACAATGTATGACATCACTGAGGAGTGAGGTACAATGTATGACATCACTGAGGTCTCAGGCACAATGTATGACATCACTGAGGTCTGAGGCACAATGTATGACATCACTGAGGAGTGAGGTACAATGTATGACATCACTGAGGAGTGAGATACAATGTATGACATCACTGAGGTGTGAGGTACAATACATGACATCACTGAGGAGTGAGGTGCAATGTATGACATCACTGAGGTCTGAGGCACAATGTATGACATCACTGAGGAGTGAGGTACAATTTATGACATCACAGGTCTGAGGCACAATTTATGACATCACTGAGGTCTGAGGCACAATGTATGACATCACTGAGGAGTGAGACACAATGTATGACATCACTGAGGAGTGAGGTGCAATGTATGACATCACTGAGGTCTGAGGTACAATGTATGACATCACTGAGGTCTGAGGCACAATGTATGACATCACTGAGGAGTGAGGTACAATGTATGACATCACTGAGGAGTGAGGTGCAATGTATGACATCACTGAGGTCTGAGGCACAATGTATGACATCACTGAGGTCTGAGGCACAATGTATGACATCACTGAGGAGTGAGTCACAATGTATGACATCACTGAGGAGTGAGACACAATGTATGACATCACTGAGGAGTGAGGTGCAATGTATGGCATCACTGAGGAGTAAGGTACAATGTATGACATCACTGAGGTCTCAGGCACAATGTATGACATCACTGAGGTCTGAGGCACAATGTATGACATCACTGAGGTCTGAGGCACAATGTATGACATCACAGAGGTCTGAGGCACAATGTATGACATCACTGAGGTCTGAGGCACAATGTATGACATCAATGAGGAGTGAGGCACAATGTATGACATCACAGAGGAGTGGGGCACAATGTATGACATCACTGAGGAGTGAGGTACAATGTATGACATCACTGAGGAGTGAGGTACAATGTATGACATCACTGAGGAGTGAGGCACAATGTATGACATCACAGAGGAGTGAGGTACAATGTATGACATCACTGAGGAGTGAGGCACAATGTATGACATCACTGAGGTCTGAGGCACAATGTATGACATCACTGAGGAGTGAGGTGCAATGTATGACATCAGTGAGGAGTGAGGTACAATGTATGACATCACAGAGGTCTGAGGCACAATGTATGACATCACTGAGGAGTGAGGCACAATGTATGACATCACTGAGGTGTGAGACGCAATGTATGACATCACAGAGGAGTGAGGTACAATGTATGATATCACTGAGGAGTGAGGTTCAATGTATGACATCACTGAGGAGTGAGGTGCAATGTATGACATCAGTGAGGAGTGAGGTACAATGTATGACATCACAGAGGTCTGAGGCACAATGTATGACATCACTGAGGAGTGAGGCACAATTTATGACATCACTGAGGTGTGATACGCAATGTATGACATCACTGAGGTGTGAGACGCAATGTATGACATCATAGAGGTCTGAGGCACAATGTATGACATCACTGAGGTCTCAGGCACAATGTATGACATCACTGAGGTCTGAGGCACAATGTATGACATCACTGAGGAGTGAGGTACAATGTATGACATCACTGAGGAGTGAGATACAATGTATGACATCACTGAGGTGTGAGGTACAATGTATGACATCACTGAGGAGTGAGGTGCAATATATGACATCACTGAGGTCTGAGGCACAATGTATGACATCACTGAGGAGTGAGACACAATGTATGACATCACTGAGGAGTGAGACACAATGTATGGCATCACTGAGGAGTGAGGTACAATGTATGACATCACTGAGGAGTGAGATACAATGTATGACATCACTGAGGTGTGAGGTACAATACATGACATCACTGAGGAGTGAGGTGCAATGTATGACATCACTGAGGTCTGAGGCACAATGTATGACATCACTGAGGAGTGAGGTACAATTTATGACATCACAGAGGTCTGAGGCACAATTTATGACATCACTGAGGTCTGAGGCACAATGTATGACATCACTGAGGAGTGAGACACAATGTATGACATCACTGAGGAGTGAGGTACAATGTATGACATCACTGAGGTCTGAGGCACAATGTATGACATCACTGAGGTCTGAGGTACAATGTATGACATCACTGAGGTCTGAGGCACAATGTATGACATCACTGAGGAGGGAGGTACAATGTATGACATCACTGAGGAGTGAGGTGCAATGTATGACACCACTGAGGTCTGAGGTACAATGTATGACATCACTGAGGTCTGAGGCACAATGTATGACATCACTGAGGAGTGAGGTACAATGTATGACATCACTGAGGAGTGAGGTGCAATGTATGACATCACTGAGGTCTGAGGCACAATGTATGACATCACAGAGGTCTGAGGCACTATGTATGACATCACTGAGGAGTGAGGCACAATTTATGACATCACTGAGGTCTGAGGCACAATGTATGACATCACTGAGGAGTGAGACACAATGTATGACATCACTGAGGAGTGAGACACAATGTATGGCATCACTGAGGAGTAAGGTACAATGTATGACATCACTGAGGTCTCAGGCACAATGTATGACATCACTGAGGTCTGAGGCACAATGTATGACATCACTGAGGAGTGAGGTACAATGTATGACATCACTGAGGAGTGAGGTACAATGTATGACATCACTGAGGAGTGAGGCACAATGTATGACATCACTGAGGTCTGAGGCACAATGTATGACATCACAGAGGTCTGAGGCACAATGTATGACATCACTGAGGTCTGAGGCACAATGTATGACATCACTGAGGAGTGAGGCACAATGTATGACATCACAGAGGAGTGGGGCACAATGTATGACATCACTGAGGAGTGAGGTACAATGTATGACATCACTGAGGAGTGAGGTACAATGTATGACATCACTGAGGAGTGAGGCACAATGTATGACATCACAGAGGAGTGAGGTACAATGTATGACATCACTGAGGTCTGAGGTACAATGTATGACATCACTGAGGAGTGAGGCATAATGTATGACATCACTGAGGAGTGAGGTGCAATGTATGACATCACTGAGGTCTGAGGTACAATGTATGACATCACTGAGGTCTGAGGCACAATGTATGACATCACTGAGGAGTGAGGTACAATGTATGACATCACTGAGGAGTGAGGTGCAATGTGTGACATCACTGAGGTCTGAGGCACAATGTATGACATCACAGAGGTCTGAGGCACTATGTATGACATCACTGAGGAGTGAGGCACAATTTATGACATCACTGAGGTCTGAGGCACAATGTATGACATCACAGAGGTCTGAGGCACAATGTATGACATCACTGAGGTCTGAGGCACAATGTATGACATCACAGAGGTCTGAGGCACAATGTATGACATCACAGAGGTCTGAGGCACAATGTATGACATCACTGAGGTCTGAGGCACAATGTATGACATCACTGAGGAGTGAGGCACAATGTATGACATCACAGAGGAATGGGGCACAATGTATGACATCACTGTGGAGTGAGGTACAATGTATGACATCACTGAGGAGTGAGGTACAATGTATGACATCACTGAGGAGTGAGGCACAATGTATGACATCACAGAGGAGTGAGGTACAATGTATGACATCACTGAGGAGTGAGGTACAATGTATGACATTACAGAGGTCTGAGGCACAATGTATGACATCACTGAGGAGTGAGGCACAATGTATGACATCACTGAGGTGTGAGACGCAATGTATGACATCACTGAGGTGTGAGACGCAATGTATGACATCATAGAGGTCTGAGGCACAATGTATGACATCTCTGAGGTCTCAGGCATAATGTATGACATCACTGAGGTCTGAGGCACAATGTATGACATCACTGAGGAGTGAGGTACAATGTATGACATCACTGAGGAGTGAGGTACAATGTATGACATCACTGAGGTGTGAGGTACAATGTATGACATCACTGAGGAGTGAGGTGCAATGTATGACATCACTGAGGTCTGAGGCACAATGTATGACATCACTGAGGAGTGAGGTACAATTTATGACATCACAGAGGTCTGAGGCACAATTTATGACATCACTGAGGTCTGAGGCACAATGTATGACATCACTGAGGTCTGAGGCACAATGTATGACATCACTGAGGAGTGAGACACAATGTATGACATCACTGAGGAGTGAGGCACAATGTATGACATCACTGAGGTCTGAGGTACAATGTATGACATCACTGAGGTCTGAGGCACAATGTATGACATCACTGAGGAGTGAGGTACAATGTATGACATCACTGAGGAGTGAGGTGCAATGTATGACATCACTGAGGTCTGAGGCACAATGTATGACATCACAGAGGTCTGAGGCACTATGTATGACATCACTGAGGAGTGAGACACAATGTATGACATCACTGAGGAGTGAGGTGCAATGTATGACATCACTGAGGAGTAAGGTACAATGTATGACATCACTGAGGTCTGAGGCACAATGTATGACATCACTGAGGGCTGAGGCACAATGTATGACATCACTGAGGGCACAATGTATGACATCACTGAGGAGTGAGGTGCAATGTATGACATCACTGAGGTCTGAGGCACAATGTATGACATCACAGAGGTCTGAGGCACTATGTATGACATCACTGAGGAGTGAGGCACAATTTATGACATCACTGAGGTCTGAGGCACAATGTATGACATCACAGAGGTCTGAGGCACAATGTATGACATCACTGAGGTCTGAGGCACAATGTATGACATCACAGAGGTCTGAGGCACAATGTATGACATCACAGAGGTCTGAGGCACAATGTATGACATCACTGAGGTCTGAGGCACAATGTATGACATCACTGAGGAGTGAGGCACAATGTATGACATCACAGAGGAATGGGGCACAATGTATGACATCACTGTGGAGTGAGGTACAATGTATGACATCACTGAGGAGTGAGGTACAATGTATGACATCACTGAGGAGTGAGGCACAATGTATGACATCACAGAGGAGTGAGGTACAATGTATGACATCACTGAGGAGTGAGGTACAATGTATGACATTACAGAGGTCTGAGGCACAATGTATGACATCACTGAGGAGTGAGGCACAATGTATGACATCACTGAGGTGTGAGACGCAATGTATGACATCACTGAGGTGTGAGACGCAATGTATGACATCATAGAGGTCTGAGGCACAATGTATGACATCTCTGAGGTCTCAGGCATAATGTATGACATCACTGAGGTCTGAGGCACAATGTATGACATCACTGAGGAGTGAGGTACAATGTATGACATCACTGAGGAGTGAGGTACAATGTATGACATCACTGAGGTGTGAGGTACAATGTATGACATCACTGAGGAGTGAGGTGCAATGTATGACATCACTGAGGTCTGAGGCACAATGTATGACATCACTGAGGAGTGAGGTACAATTTATGACATCACAGAGGTCTGAGGCACAATTTATGACATCACTGAGGTCTGAGGCACAATGTATGACATCACTGAGGTCTGAGGCACAATGTATGACATCACTGAGGAGTGAGACACAATGTATGACATCACTGAGGAGTGAGGTACAATGTATGACATCACTGAGGTCTGAGGTACAATGTATGACATCACTGAGGTCTGAGGCACAATGTATGACATCACTAAGGAGTGAGGTACAATGTATGACATCACTGAGGAGTGAGGCACAATGTATGACATCACTGAGGTCTGAGGTACAATGTATGACATCACTGAGGTCTGAGGCACAATGTATGACATCACTGAGGAGTGAGGTACAATGTATGACATCACTGAGGAGTGAGGTGCAATGTATGACATCACTGAGGTCTGAGGCACAATGTATGACATCACAGAGGTCTGAGGCACTATGTATGACATCACTGAGGAGTGAGACACAATGTATGACATCACTGAGGAGTGAGACACAATGTATGACATCACTGAGGAGTAAGGTACAATGTATGACATCACTGAGGTCTGAGGCACAATGTATGACATCACTGAGGGCTGAGGCACAATGTATGACATCACTGAGGGCACAATGTATGACATCACTGAGGAGTGAGGTGCAATGTATGACATCACTGAGGAGTAAGGTACAAAGTATGACATCACTGAGGTCTGAGGCACAATGTATGACATCACTGAAGTCTGAGGCACAATGTATGACATCACTGAGGAGTGAGGTGCAATGTATGACATCAGTGAGGAGTGAGGCACAATGTATGACATCACTGAGGTCTGAGGCACAATGTATGACATCACTGAGGAGTGAGGCACAATGTATGACATCACTGAGGTGTGAGACGCAATGTATTACATCACAGAGGAGTGAGGTACAATGTATGACATCACTGAGGAGTGAGGTGCAATGTATGACATCACAGAGGTCTGAGGCACAATGTATGACATCACTGAGGTCTGGGGCACAATGTAAAAACACTAGATGTATGATTTATACCACCACATGGGGCTTCACTTGCAGTCACTGTGACCGGCAGAGAAGCGACTGACCGCACACCGGCAGAGGAGCAACTGACCACACACCGGCAGAGGAGCAACTGACCGCACACCAGCAGAGGAGAAACTGACCGCACACCAGCAGAGGAGCAATTGACCGCACACCAGCAGAGGAGAAACTGACCGCACACCAGCAGAGGAGCAATTGACCGCACACCGGCAGAGGAGCAATTGACCACACACCAGCAGAGGAGCAATTGACCGCACACCGGCAGAGGAGCTACTGACCGCACACCGGCAGAGGAGCAATTGACCGCACACCGGCAGAGGAGCAACTGACCGCACACTGGCAGAGGAGCAATTGACCGCACACTGGCAGAGGAGCAACTGACCGCACACCGGCAGAGGAGCAACTGACCGCACACCGGCAGAGGAGCAACTGACCGCACACCGGCAGAGGAGCAACTGATTGCACACCAGCAGAGGAGCAACTGACTGCACACCAGCAGAGGAGCAACTGACCGCACACCGGCAGAAGAACAACTGACCGCACACCGGCAGAGGAGCAACTAACAGCACACCCTATTTATCTAAACCAATAATGTTGTGCAGCTGCACCTCACTTGCTCATTTCCAACACATTGCATTTTTTTTTACACATCTATACCCCGATGCTGAGGAGCACCTGACAAGATGCCCCTTCCTGTAAAACCTCTTGACTGCTGACATGGTGCCTGTCTATACCCCCATGCTGAGGAGCACCTGACAAGATGCCCCTTCCTGTAATACCTCTGACTGCTGACATGGTGCCCGTCTATACCCTGATGCTGAGGAGCACCTGACAAGATGCCCCTTCCTGTAATACCTCTGACTGCTGACATGGTGCCCATCTATACCCCGATGCTGAGGAGCACCTGATAAGATGCCCCTTCCTGTAATACCTCTGACTGCTGACATGGTGCCCGTCTATACCCCGCTGCCGAGGAGCACCTGACAAGATGCCCCTTCCTGTAATACCTCTGACTGCTGACATGGTGCCCGTCTATACCCCCATGCTGAGGAGCACCTGATAAGATGCCCCTTCCTGTAATACCTCTGACTGCTGACATGGTGCCCGTTTATACCCCGCTGCCGAGGAGCACCTGACAAGATGCCCCTTCCTGTAATACCACTGACTGATGACATGGTGCCCGTCTATACCCGCTGCTGAGGAGCACCTGACATCATCCCTCCTGTCAGATCTCAGCTGCCCTGAATTGCAGGTTCCTGGTTGGGTGTGGAAATAAAAACATTGTCAAATATAGCGCGGCCCTAATCCCGCCCCCTCCGCCGCCGCTGCCACAACCGCAGTGTTTGAAGTTATTTTTATGAATTTTCAGTTATAGAAAAAAAAAATATCAAAACAGAGCGAAAGAACGAGACCGCTCAGGTGGATGGAGATAAATGGAAACCATCACCCGAAAACACACAGGGAGGGGCACCACAGAGAGTGTCATGTCACCACAGAGAGTGTCATGTCACCCCGGCACCACAGATAGCAACGTGTCACCCGGGCACCACAGAGAGCATTGTGTCACCTGGGCACCACAGAGAGCATTGTGTCACCCGGGCACCACAGAGAGCGACGTGTCAACTGGGCACTACGGAGAGCGCTGTGTCACCCGGGCACCACAGAGAGGGACGTGTCACCTGGGCACCACAGAGAGCGACGTGTCACCCGGGCACTGCGGAGAGCGCTGTGTCACCTGGGCACTATGGAGAGCGCTGTGTCACGTGGGCACTATGGAGAGCGCTGTGTCATCTGGGAACTATGGAGAGCGCTGTGTCACCCAGGCACCACAGAGAGCGACATGTCACCCTGGCACCACAGAGAGCATTGTGTCACCCAGGCACTATGGAGAGCGCTGTGTCACCTGGCACTATGGAGAGCGGTGTCACCTGGCACTATGGAGAGCGCTGTGTCACCTGGGCACTATGGAGAGCACTGTGTCACCTGGCACTATGGAGAGCGCTGTGTCACCCGGGCACTATGGAGAGCGCTGTGTCACCCGGGCACTATGGAGAGCGCTGTGTCACCCGGGCACTATGGAGAGCACTGTGTCACCCGGGCACTATGGAGAGCACTGTGTCACCCGGGCACTATGGAGAGCGCTTTATCACCCGGGCACTATGGAGAGCGCTGTGTCACCCGGGCACTATGGAGAGCACTGTGTCACCCGGGCACTATGGAGAGCACTGTGTCACCCGGGCACTATGGAGAGCGCTGTGTCACCCGGGTACTATGGAGAGCGCTGTGTCACCCGTGCACTATGGAGAGCGCTGTGTCACCCGGGTACTATGGAGAGCGCTGTGTCACCCAGGCACTATAGAGAGCGCTGTGTCACCGGGCACTATTGAGAGTGCTGTGTCACCTGGGTACTATGGAGAGCGCTGTGTCACCCGGGCACTATGGTGAGCGCTGTGTCACCTGGCACTATGGAGAGCACTGTGCCACCCTGGCACCACAGAGAGCATTGTGTCACCCGGGAACTAATGAGAGCGCTGTGTCACCTGGCACTATGGAGAGCGCTGTGTGACCCGGGAACTATGGAGAGCGCTGTGTCACCCGGACACTATGGAGAGCGCTGTGTCACCTGGGAACTATGGAGAGCGCTGTGTCACCGGGCACTATGGAGAGTGCTGTGTCACCTGGGTACTATGGAGAGCGCTGTGTCACCCGGGCACTATGGTGAGCGCTGTGTCACCTGGCACTATGGAGAGCGCTGTGTGACCCGGGAACTATGGAGAGCGCTGTGTCACCCGGACACTATGGAGAGCGCTGTGTCACATGGGCACTATGGAGAGCGCTGTGTCACCGGGCACTATGGAGAGCGCTGTGTCACCTGGCACTATGGAGAGAGCTTTGTCACCCGGACACTATGGAGAGCGCTGTGTCACCCGGGCACTATGGAGAGCGCTGTGTCTCCTGGCACTATGGAGAGCGCTGTGTCATCCGGGCACTATGGAGAGCGCTGTGTCACCCGGGCACGATGGAGAGCGCTGTGTCACCCGGGAACTATGGAGAGCGCTGTGTCACCTGGCACTATGGAGAGAGCTGTGTCACCCGGGCACTATGGAGAGCGCTGTGTCACCCGGGAACTATGGAGAGCGCTGTGTCACCCGGGAACTATGGAGAGCGCTGTGTCACCTGGGCACTATGGAGAGCGCTGTGTCACCAGGGCACTATGGAGAGCGCTGTGTCACCCGGGAACTATGGAGAGAGCTGTGTCACCCGGGAACTATGGAGAGAGCTGTGTCACCCGGGCACTATGGAGAGCGCTGTGTCACCAGGGCACTATGGAGAGCGCTGTGTCACCTGGCACTATGGAGAGCGCTGTGTCACCCGGGCACTATGGAGAGCGCTGTGTCACCCGGGCACGATGCAGAGCGCTGTGTCACCCGGGAACTATGGAGAGAGCTGTGTCACCCGGGCACTATGGAGAGCGCTGTGTCACCCGGGAACTATGGAGAGCGCTGTGTCACCCGGGAACTATGGAGAGCGCTGTGTCACCCGGGTACTATGGAGAGCGCTGTGTCACCCGGGAACTATGGAGAGCGCTGTGTCACCCAGGCACTATGGAGAGCGCTGTGTCACCCGGGAACTATGGAGAGCGCTGTGTCACCTGGCACTATGGAGAGCGCTGTGTCACCTGGCACTATGGAGAGCGCTGTGTCACCCGGGCACTATGGAGAGCGCTGTGTCACCCGGGCACGATGCAGAGCGCTGTGTCACCCGGGCACTATGGAGAGCGCTGTGTCACCCGGGAACTATGAAGAGCGCTGTGTCACCTGGCACTATGGAGAGAGCTTTGTCACCCGGGCACTATGGAGAGCGCTGTGTCACCCGGGCACTATGGAGAGCGCTGTGTCACCCGGGCACTATGGAGAGCTCTGTGTCACCCGGGCACGATGGAGAGCGCCGTGTCACCCGGGCACTATGGAGAGCGCCGTGTCGCCAGAGTACTATGGAGAGCGCTGTGTCCCCCGGGCACTATGGAGAGCGCTGTGTCCCCCGGGCACTATGGAGAGCGCTGTGTCACCCGGGCACTATGGAGAGCGCTGTGTAACCTGGCACTATGGAGAGCGCTGTGTCACCCGGGCACTATGGAGAGCGCTGTGTCACCCGGGCACTATGGAGAGCACTGTGTCACCTGGCACTATGGAGAGCGCTGTGTCACCCGGGCACTATGGAGAGCGCTGTGTCATCCGGGCACTATGGAGAGCGCTGTGTCACCCGGGCACTATGGAGAGAGCTGTGTCCCCCAGGGACTATGGAGAGCGCTGTATCACCTGGCAATATGGAGAGAGCTTTGTCACCCGGGCACTATGGAGAGCGCTGTGTCACCCGGGCACTATGGAGAGCGCTGTGTCACTTGGGAACTATGGAGAGCGCTGTGTCACCTGGGAAATATGGAGGGCGTTGTGTCACCTGGCACTATGGAGAGCGATGTCACCTGGCACTATGGAGAGCGCTGTGTCACCTGGCACTATGGAGAGCGCTGTGTCACCCGGGCACTATGGAGAGCCCTGTGTCACCTGGCACTATGGAGAGCGCTGTGTCACCCGAGAACTATGGAGAGCGCTGTTTCACCTGGCATTATGGAGAGAGCTGTGTCCCCCGGGCACTATGGAGAGCGCTGTGTCACCCGAGAACTATGGAGAGTGCTGTGTCACCTGGCACTATGGAGAGCGCTGTGTCACCCGGGCACTATGGAGAGAGCTGTATCACCTTGCACTATGGAGAGCGATGTCACCTGGCACTATGGAGAGCGCTGTGTCACCTGGCACTATGGAGAGCGCTGTGTCACCCGGGCACTATGGAGAGCGCTGTGTCACCCGGGCACTATGGAGAGCGCTGTGTCACCCGGGCACTATGGAGAGAGCTGTGTCCCCCAGGGACTATGGAGAGCGCTGTGTCACCTGGCACTATGGAGAGAGCTTTGTCACCCGGGCACTATGGAGAGCGCTGTGTCACCCTGGCACTATAGAGAGAGCTGTGTCACTTGGGAACTATGGAGAGCGCTGTGTCACCTGGGAAATATGGAGGACGTTGTGTCACCCGGGCACTATGAAGAGCGCTGTGTCACCTGGCACTATGGAGAGCGATGTCACCTGGCACTATGGAGAGCGCTGTGTCACCTGGCACTATGGAGAGCGCTGTGTCACCCGGGCACTATGGAGAGCGCTGTGTCACCTGGCACTATGGAGAGCGCTGTGTCACCCGAGAACTATGGAGACCGCTGTGTCACCTGGCATTATGGAAAGCGCTGTGTCACCCGGGCACTATGGAGAGCGCTGTGTCACCCGAGAACTATGGAGAGTGCTGTGTCACCTGGCACTATGGAGAGCGCTGTGTCACCCGGGCACTATGGAGAGAGCTGTGTCACCTTGCACTATGGAGAGCGATGTCACCTGGCACTATGGAGAGCGCTGTGTCACCTGGCACTATGGAGAGCGCTGTGTCACCTGGCACTATGGAGAGCGCTGTGTCACCCGAGCACTATGGAGAGCGCTGTGTCACTTGGGAACTATGGAGAGCGCTGTGTCACCTGGGAAATATGGAGGGCGTTGTGTCACCCGGGCACTATGAAGAGCGCTGTGTCACCTGGCACTATGGAGAGCGATGTCACCTGGCACTATGGAGAGCGCTGTGTCACCTGGCACTATGGAGAGCGCTGTGTCACCCGGGCACTATGGAGAGCGCTGTGTCACCTGGCACTATGGAGAGCGCTGTGTCACCCGAGAACTATGGAGAGCGCTGTGTCACCTGGCACTATGGAGAGCGCTGTGTCACCCGAGAACTATGGAGAGCGCTGTGTCACCTGGCATTATGGAGAGGGCTGTGTCACCCGGGCACTATGGAGAGCGCTGTGTCACCCGAGAACTATGGAGAGTGCTGTGTCACCTGGCACTATGGAGAGCGCTGTGTCACCCGGGCACTATGGAGAGCGCTGTGTCACCCGGGCACTATGGAGAGAGCTGTGTCACCCGGGCACTATGGAGAGAGCTGTGTCACCTTGCACTATGGAGAGCGATGTCACCTGGCACTATGGAGAGCGCTGTGTCACCTGGCACTATGGAGAGCGCTGTGTCACCTGGCACTATGGAGAGCGCTGTGTCACCCGGGCACTATGGAGAGCGCTGTGTCACCTGGCACTATGGAGAGAGCTTTGTTACCCGGGCACTATGGAGAGCGCTGTGTCACCCGGGCACGATGGAGAGCGCCGTGTCGCCCGAGCACTATGGAGAGCGCTGTGTCACCCGGGCACTATGGAGAGCGCTGTGTCACCCGGGCACTATGGAGAGCGCTGTGTCACCCGGGCACGATGGAGAGCGCTGTGTCACCCGGGCACTATGGAGCGCGCTGTGTCACCCGGGCACTATGGAGAGCGCTGTGTCACCCGGGCACTATGGAGAGCGCTGTGTCACCCGGGCACTACGGAGAGCGCTGTGCCACCCGGGCACTACGGAGAGCTCTGTGTCATCCGGGCACTACGGAGAGCGCTGTGTCACCCGGGCACCACAGAGAGCGACGTGTCAACCGGGCACCACAGAGAGCATTGTGTCACCTGGGCACCACAGAGAGCGACATGTCACCCGGGCACTATGGAGAGCACTGTGTCACCCGGGCACTATGGAGAGCGACGTGTCACCCGGGCACTACGGAGAGCGCTGTGTCACCCGAGAACATGGAGAGCGCTGTGTTACCCGGGCACTATGGAGAGCGCTATGTCACCCGGGAACTATGGAGAGCGCTGTGTCACCCGGGCACTATGGAGAGCGCTGTGTCACCCGGGAACTATGGAGAGCGCTGTGTCACCTGGGAACTATGGAGAGCGTGTGTCACCCAGGAACTATGGAGAGCGCTGTGTCACCCGGGCACCACAGAGCGACGTGTCACCCTGGCACCACAGAGAGCATTGTGTCACCTGGGCACTATGGAGAGCGCTGTATCACCTGGCACTATGGCATTGTGTCACCTGGGCACCACAGAGAACGACGTGTCACCCGGGCACCACAGAGAGTGACGTGTCACCCGGGCACTACGGAGAGCGCTGTGTCACCCGGGCACTACGGAGAGCGCTGTGTCACCCGGGCACTATGGAGAGCGCTGTGTCACCTGGCACTATGGAGAGCGCTGTGTCACCTGGGCACTATGGAGAGCGCTGTGTCACCTGGCACTATGGAGAGCGCTGTGTCATCCGAGAACTATGGAGAGCACTGTGTCACCCGGGCACTATGGAGAGCGCTGTGTCACCCAGGCACTATGTAGAGCGCTGTGTCACCCGAGAACTATGGAGATCGCTGTGTCACCCGGGCACTATGGAGAGCGCTGTGTCACCCGGGCACTATGGAGAGCGCTGTCACCTGGCACTATGGAGAGCGCTGTGTCACCTGGCACTATGGAGAGTGCTGTGTCACCTGGCACTATGGAGAGCGCTGTGTCACCTGGCACTTTGGAGAGCGCTGTGTCACCCGGGCACTATGGAGAGCGCTGTGTCACCCGGGCACTATGGAGAGCGCTGTGTCACCCGGCACTATGGAGAGCGCTGTGTCACCCGAGAACTATGGAGAGCGCTGTGTCACCTGGCACTATGGAGAGCGCTGTGTCACCCGGGCACTATGGAGAGCACTGTGTCACCCGGGCACTATGGAGAGAGCTGTGTCACCTTGCACTATGGAGAGCACTGTGTCACCCGGGCACTATGGAGCGCGCTGTGTCATCCGGGCACTACGGAGAGCGCTGTGTCACCCGGGCACTATGGAGAGCGCTGTGTCACCCGGGCACCACAGAGAGCGACGTGTCAACCGGGCACCACAGAGAGCATTGTGTCACCTGGGCACCACAGAGAGCGACATGTCACCCGGGCACTATGGAGAGCACTGTGTCACCCGGGCACTATGGAGAGCGACGTGTCACCCGGGCACTACGGAGAGCGCTGTGTCACCTGGCACTATGGAGAGCGCTGTGTCACCCGAGAACTATGGAGAGCGCTGTGTTACCCGGGCACTATGGAGAGCGCTATGTCACCCGGGAACTATGGAGAGCGCTGTGTCACCCGGGCACTATGGAGAGCGCTGTGTCACCCGGGAACTATGGAGAGCGCTGTGTCACCCGGGCACTATGGAGAGCGCTGTCACCTGGCACTATGGAGAGCGCTGTGTCACCTGGCACTATGGAGAGCGCTGTGTCACCTGGCACTATGGAGAGCGCTGTGTCACCTGGCACTTTGGAGAGCGCTGTGTCACCCGGGCACTATGGAGAGCGCTGTGTCACTTGGGCACTATGGAGAGCGCTGTGTCACCCGGCACTATGGAGAGCGCTGTGTCACCCGAGAACTATGGAGAGCGCTGTGTCACCTGGCACTATGGAGAGCGCTGTGTCACCCGGGCACTATGGAGAGCGCTGTGTCACCCGAGAACTATGGAGAGTGCTGTGTCACCTGGCACTATGGAGAGCGCTGTGTCACCCGGGCACTATGGAGAGCGCTGTGTCACCCGGGCACTATGGAGAGAGCTGTGTCACCTTGCACTATGGAGAGCGCTGTGTCACCCGGGCACTATGGAGCGCGCTGTGTCACCCGGGAACTATGGAGAGCGCTGTGTCACCCGGGCACTATGGAGAGCGCTGTGTCACCCGGGCACTATGGAGAGCGCTGTGTCACCCGGGAACTATGGAGAGCGCTGTGTCACCCGGGCACTATGGAGAGCGCTGTGTCACCCGGGCACTATGGAGAGCGCTGTGTCACCCGGGCACTATGGAGAGCGCTGTGTCACCCGGGCACTATGGAGAGCGCTGTGTCACCCGGGCACTATGGAGAGCGCTGTGTCACCCGGGCACTATGGAGAGCGCTGTGTCACCCGGGCACTATGGAGAGCGCTGTGTCACCCGGGCACTATGGAGAGCGCTGTGTCACCCGAGAACTATGCAGAGCGCTGTGTCACCCGGGAACTATGGAGAGCGCTGTGTCACCCGAGAACTATGGAGAGCGCTGTGTTACCCGGGCACTATGGAGAGCGCTATGTCACCCGGGAACTATGGAGAGCGCTGTGTCACCCGGGCACTATGGAGAGCGCTGTGTCACCCGGGAACTATGGAGAGCGCTGTGTCACCCGGGCACTATGGAGAGCGCTGTCACCTGGCACTATGGAGAGCGCTGTGTCACCTGGCACTATGGAGAGCGCTGTGTCACCTGGCACTATGGAGAGCGCTGTGTCACCTGGCACTTTGGAGAGCGCTGTGTCACCCGGGCACTATGGAGAGCGCTGTGTCACTTGGGCACTATGGAGAGCGCTGTGTCACCCGGCACTATGGAGAGCGCTGTGTCACCCGAGAACTATGGAGAGCGCTGTGTCACCTGGCACTATGGAGAGCGCTGTGTCACCCGGGCACTATGGAGAGCGCTGTGTCACCCGAGAACTATGGAGAGTGCTGTGTCACCCGGGCACTATGGAGAGCGCTGTGTCACCCGGGAACTATGGAGAGCGCTGTGTCACCCGGGCACTATGGAGAGCGCTGTCACCTGGCACTATGGAGAGCGCTGTGTCACCTGGCACTATGGAGAGCGCTGTGTCACCTGGCACTATGGAGAGCGCTGTGTCACCTGGCACTTTGGAGAGCGCTGTGTCACCCGGGCACTATGGAGAGCGCTGTGTCACTTGGGCACTATGGAGAGCGCTGTGTCACCCGGCACTATGGAGAGCGCTGTGTCACCCGAGAACTATGGAGAGCGCTGTGTCACCTGGCACTATGGAGAGCGCTGTGTCACCCGGGCACTATGGAGAGCGCTGTGTCACCCGAGAACTATGGAGAGTGCTGTGTCACCTGGCACTATGGAGAGCGCTGTGTCACCCGGGCACTATGGAGAGCGCTGTGTCACCCGGGCACTATGGAGAGAGCTGTGTCACCTTGCACTATGGAGAGCGCTGTGTCACCCGGGCACTATGGAGCGCGCTGTGTCACCCGGGAACTATGGAGAGCGCTGTGTCACCCGGGCACTATGGAGAGCGCTGTGTCACCCGGGCACTATGGAGAGCGCTGTGTCACCCGGGAACTATGGAGAGCGCTGTGTCACCCGGGCACTATGGAGAGCGCTGTGTCACCCGGGCACTATGGAGAGCGCTGTGTCACCCGGGCACTATGGAGAGCGCTGTGTCACCCGGGCACTATGGAGAGCGCTGTGTCACCCGGGCACTATGGAGAGCGCTGTGTCACCCGGGCACTATGGAGAGCGCTGTGTCACCCGGGCACTATGGAGAGCGCTGTGTCACCCGGGCACTATGGAGAGCGCTGTGTCACCCGAGAACTATGCAGAGCGCTGTGTCACCCGGGAACTATGGAGAGCGCTGTGTCACCCGGGCACCACAGAGCGACGTGTCACCATGGCACCACTGAAAGCATTGTGTCACCCGGGCACTACGGAGAGCGCTGTGTCACCCGGGCACTACGGAGAGCGCTGTGTCACCTGGCACTATGGAGAGCGCTGTGTCACCTGGCACTATGGAGAGCGCTGTGTCACCCGGGCACTATGGAGAGAGCTGTGTCACCTGGCACTATGGAGAGCGCTGTGTCATCCGAGAACTATGGAGAGCGCTGTGTCACCTGGCACTATGGAGAGCGCTGTGTCACCCGGGCACTATGGAGAGCGCTGTGTCACCCGGGCACTATGGAGAGCGCTGTGTCACCCGGGCACTATGGAGAGCGCTGTCACCTGGCACTATGGAGAGCGCTGTGTCACCCGAGAACTATGGAGAGCGCTGTGTCACCCGGGCACTATGGGAGCGCTGTGTCACCCGGGCACTATGGAGAGCGCTGTGTCACCTGGCACTATGGAGAGCGCTGTGTCACTCGGGCACGATGGAGAGCGCTGTGTCACCCGGGAACTATGGAGAGCGCTGTGTCACCCGGGCACTATGGAGAGCGCTGTGTCACCCGGGCACTATGGAGAGCGCTGTGTCACCCGGGAACTATGGAGAGCGCTGTGTCACCTGGCACTATGGAGAGAGCTTTGTTACCCGGGCACTATGGAGAGCGCTGTGTCACCCGGGCACTATGGAGAGCGCCGTGTCGCCCGGGCACTATGGAGAGCGCCGTGTCGCCCGAGTACTATGGAGAGCGCTGTGTCACCCGGGCACGATGGAGAGCGCTGTGTCACCCGGGCACTATGGAGAGCGCTGTGTCACCTGGCACTATGGAGAGCGCTGTGTCACCCGGGCACTATGGAGAGCGCTGTGTCACCTGGGCACTATGGACAGCGCTGTGTCACCTGGGAACTATGGAGAGCGCTGTGTCACCCGGGCACTATGGAGAGCGCTGTGTTACCCGGGCACTATGGAGAGCGCTGTGTCACCTGGGCACTATGGGACGCTGCAGATTAAACATAGGGAATCGTGTCGGGGGTCTCCGTGTCGTCTGCGGGGGGGGGGGGGGGGGGGGGGTCTGGACTGACTCCCGGATTGTTTATAAAGGTGGCAGGGCTGATTTATGGGATGGCTGCGGGCAGACGTTGTTTATACCCTATGGAGGAGGCAGACACCTCTAAGTGCCCATTATCTGATCGGGGGGATAATGGGATCGGTAGTGGGGGTGAAGACTTAACTTCCCCTCCTAATGGATAAGCTGGGATCATGAGAATGGAGGGTCTCCCAACATAATACAGTGCTTCCTAACCAGTGTGCCTCCAGCTGTTGCAAAACTACAACTCCCAGCATGCCCAGACAGCCAACGGCTGTCTGGGCATGCTGGGAGTTGTAGTTTTGCAACACTGGTTGGGAAACACTGTGAAGAACAATCCTCCAGACATGGTTTCCCTACATGTTTCCTCCTCCACTGGGTGTTTTTTCCTCTATCCTAAGTGCTGGAGGCTGTCCGGGCATGCTGGGAGTTGTAGTTCTGCAACAGCTGGAGGCACCCTGGTTGGGAAACACCGGCATAATAAGTTTTGAGTCGGCTCCATCGCACAACTAACCCCAATGGGGCGTAATAGGGTCAGTCCGCAGCCGGGTATTAAATCAACAGATGTGAACAGACCCCGATCGTTCTCACAGCTGAGTGTTTGTTACACTTTATCCAGTCTAAACACATCCACAAATCTCTCTCTCCTATCCAGCTTGTTACAATGTATCAGTCTCCAGAGGATTGGATGCAGTTGTAACGAACCCGCAGCTGTGAGAAACATTATATCTGTTTTTTAGAGTCTGGATTCACTGACTGTAAGCGGAGATCTTAAAGAGCCCCAATCCTCAAAACTACAACTCCCAGCATGGCCTGAGATCATATTAACGTCCTCGGCAGGAGATATGGCAGTGTTTCTTAAACAGGGAGCCTCCAGCTGTTGCAGAACTACAACTCCCAGCATGCAACAGCTGGAGGCTCGCTGTTTGGGGAACACTGCAATATAAAAATGTGGCTGTCCACTGCTTGCAAAACTACAACACCCAGCATGGCCTAAAATTGTATCAATATCCTGGGCGGCCACTATAGCAGTGTTCCTCAACCAGGGTGCCTCCAGCTGTTGCACAACGACAATCCCAACATACCCAAAGGCTGCAGTATAAAATAGGTTGCAACCTGGACTCCCTAGCTTTTGAAAAACTACAACTCCCAGCATGGCCTGAGATCCTATCGATGTCTTAGGTCACCACTATGAAATTGGATTCTCCAGCTGTTGAAACACTACAACTCCCAGCATTCCCAGGGAACACGGCCTTTTCCAGCTGTTTTTTTCGGGATCCATCATTTTCTTTCTCTAATTTTTTTAACCTGTTGCAGCTAAACGTATGTGAAAGGGTTAAGAAGCCTGGTGCCCCCTCCTGCCAGGATGGTGGGTGCCGTAATCCCGGTTATTCCAGGGCCGGGCGGGCAGATAACAGGGCGCGCTCTCTCCGGCGGTGGGCGATGCTCTCACCTCTTTTTTTGGGTTTCTAGTGTTTTCTCTTCTCACTCTGGAAATAGAAGGTCGGTTTCCTCTGCTAATCCCCCCGTACTCTGAACCTGGCGGGGTCACGTCGGATCACCCGGGCCGTGCCCCCCCTGTGCCAGCCCGGATCTGTGTTCTTTCCTGCCACACACTGCATCCTTCTTCGGGATAAAAGGCGTCAGATCTGGAATAGTATAAGGGGATAAGCGGCTGATGGGGTTCATGGCATCGCTTATCTTCCTGGGGGGGGAGGGGGTAGACTAAAGAATCAACAGGGAGATGGACGGGACTTGGTTATTGCAGGACCATCCATTGGCGGTGCTTTGGGCAGTGCTGGCAGGAGTGGATTCGTTATATGTATAAGGGGATTAGCGGCTGATGGCGTCCATGGCGGCACTGAGGGGGTTGGAGAATCATCCTAAGCAACAGGGAGATGGATGTTGACTTGGTTATTGTGGGAGCATCAGTGGTCGGTGCTATGGGCAGTGCTGGCGTTAGTAGATTGCTTATATGTATAAGGGGATAAGCGGCTGATTGCGTTGCTTATCTTCCTGGGGGGAGGAGGCTGGAGAATAATCCTGGGAAACAGAGAGATGGATGGAAGAGCTTTCTGGATGTTGACTTGGTTAGCGCAGGACCATCCATGGTCGGTGCTGTGGGCAGTGCTGGCAGGAGTGGATTACTTATACGTATAAGGGGATCAGCAGCTGATGGTGTCCATGGCGGCACTTATCTTCCTGAGGGGATTGGAGAATCATCTTGGGCAACAGGGAGATGGATGTTGACTTGGTTATTGTGGGACCACCAGTGGTCGGTGCTATGGGCAGTGCTGGCAGGAATGGATTACTTATAAGTATAAGGGGATAAGCGGCTAATAGCGTTGCTCATCTTCCAGGGGGGGGGGGGATGGAGAATGATCCTGGGCAACAGGGAAATGGATGAAAGAGCTTCCTGGATGTTGACTTGGTTATTGCAGGACCATCCATGGTGTGAGCTATGGGCAGTGCTGGCGTGAGTGGATTCCTCGTATGTATAGGGGATAAGCAGCTAATGGCGTCGCTCATCTTCCAGCGGGGAGGAGGCTGGAGATTTATCCTGAGCATCAGGAAAATGGATAGAAGAGATCCTGGATGTTGATGGCCAACGGCTGGGAGTTGTAGTTTTTCAACAGCTGGAGCGCCACAGTTTGGAGACCACTGGGCTAGACTGATGTTTCCAAAAATCTTGTGACAGGTGCAGGAAAGACCCTAGAGGTCCCTGGCAATGTCCGAGGGGCTCTCGGCCGGCCGCCTTGGCGTTCCTCGGCGTCTCGTCTTCCCTCATTAAAACGCTCTCATCCGACCTGCTTTCTGAAAACAATCCTCTTGACCCCCCACCGACCCGACCAATTACCCGTCTGTCTCCCGCCCGTCACTCTGCAGCTTGTGAAAACCACTCGAGCCTTGTTTTCTGGTGTAGACCCCCAAGCCTCATGCCAAGCTCACTGAGACGAGACCGCAGCGCCAAATTACTCAATGACCTTCCATTTCTCGTGGCCCAGAAGACATCATTATTGTCCCCCTCCGTCTTTGGCAAACGAGGCTTCGATAACACGGACCACCCAAGAACTCTCCTGAGACTTAAGATTGTGCGAGACATCCTTGAAATCGAAGCCGATCATACGCGTAATTTACATACGTGGTGACATCTGGGGGGGGGGTGAAGGACAACTGAGACATGCTGAATATTGGGGGCGCAAGACTTCAATGGGTTAACATCTCGGGGTGCAATGGCTGGGGGTACAAGATGACATGCTTCCCTTCGGGGTGCAAAGCAACAAGATATGACACTTTGGGTCAGATTGGAGGATGCCCGATGATGACCCTTTGGTGGCAAGATGGAAACATGGCGATTCTTGGGGGTCCAAGTTGGCGACATGTTGACACTTTGGTGGAGGGTGCCATTCGATGACACTCTCATTCTTGGCAAGGTGACCACGCAGAAGTTTGGAGGTGCAAGGCTGTGATAAAGAGACACCAAAAAAGATTACATCATGATGACTGGGGGCGCATGGTATCAGGACAACGCGACGACACTTGGGGGTGCACTGCTGAAATGCACTGCTGGGTGAGGGTGCAGGGCAACGAGATGCAGATTGTTGGGGGTACATGGCGGTGATGCACTTATTGTTGGAGTGCAAAGTCATGACGCGCTGTTGGTTGGGGTACATGGTGGTGGTGCACCAATTGTCGAAGGTGCGCAGTCAAGATGTACTAATGGTGAAGGATGCATGGTGGTGACATGCTGATGGTTGGGGTGTACGGATTTTTGGGGTTCACAGTGGTGATGCACTGATTGTTGTGGGTGCATGTTGGTGACGTGCCGATTGTTGAGGTGCACGTAAATGGTTGGGGGTGCACAGTGGTTGTGCACTGATGGTTTGGGTGCACGGTAATGGCGCATTGATGGTTTGGGCTACATGGCGATGAGGCACTCTTTAGGGTGCATGGTGGTGAAGCGCTAATGGTTGGGGTTGCACAGTAGTAATGCACTGGTTGTTGGGGATGCACGGTGGTGATGGGCTGATGGTTGGGGGTACAAATGTTGGTGCACAGATGGTTGGGGTACATATTGTTGATGCACTGTTGGGTGCATGATGGCGACGCGCTGATGGTTGGAGGTGCACAATAACACGCTGATGGGAGTACAAGGTGGTGACGTGCTGATTGTTGAGGTGCAGGTTAATGGTTGGGGGTGCACAGTAGTGATGCACTGATGTTTTGGGTGCACGGTAATGACGCGTTGATGGTTTGGGCTACATGGTGATGATGAACTCTTTAGGGTGCATGGTGGGGAAGCTAATGGTTGGGGCTGCAGTAGTAATACACTGGTTGTTTGGGGTGCACGGCGGTAACGTGCTGATTGTTGGGATGTGCGGTAATGACATTCGTGGTTTGGGCCACAGTGAAGCACTAATGGTTGGGGCTGTGCGCTGGTTGTTGGGGGGTGCACAATAGTGAAGCGCTGACACATTGATCCACCTAAATGGTTCAGGTCCATCTCCTGACATCCATTTGGCACCTATTAACCCCCTAAGGGCCCCCCCCCTTTACATGTCCTGTCCATTACAAAACAGTCGTACAACTTGCAAATTTTTTTTTTAAAGTTTTTAATGTTTTTGGCATCCGGTGTCAGGGAAAAACAAGGAAAAAAAAAAAAAAACAAAAAAAAAAAAAAACAACAAATTAACAAAAATAAAACTATTGTTACATAGAAGAGGATTGGATCAGGCTCCTCCCAGGAGTCCAGGCCAAAGTCCGCATCATCCCCGTCCCTCCCCCCCCCCCCCCCCGAGAACATAATGTTATCCAGGCAGCGCCCCCTATAGACTGCAGGGGAGGGTGGGTGGAGAGTTTATTTTTAGTAAATTTTATATCTATATTTTTTTCCCATACAAAAAAAAGTTTTTACAAGATTTTTTTTGTTTTGTTTTAAAAAAAAAGGCACAAAAACAGCCCAATAAAATACAGAGGGGAGGGGCCTCGTGTTAACCCCTTAGTGGCAATAAGGCGGCTACAAGGCCGGCTCCTCCCAACGGCTAAAGGTGGTGGTGATTGGGGGGGGGGGGGGGGGGGGGGTCAAATACTTATAACATTTATATATTTATATATATATATTTATAGAAACATGTCCGACAAACAAGAACGGTAGTGAGTTGGCCAGCAGCAAAAAACACATAAAATCGCCCCCCGAGGTTGGGGTCTCCCTTCCTTATCCATACACAGAAACCAGAAACATCCCCCCTCCCCCACATTATACATTCAGTAGCCCCTCCTCTTACAACCACCCCCCCTCACCCCCTAATTTGGGTCGGGGGGGGGGGGGGGGGGTGTCACAAACTGGAATTGCACCCGTAAAGGGTTAAAGCAGCTGATCCCTCCAGTATAAAAACGTTTTTGCTAAATATGGACTTCATTTCATTCTTAAAGGGGCACCCAACCACATATAAAGAGGCACTCTACCAAATGTTTGGAAGATACAACCCCCGTCGGATACGGTCTATACAAGGTTTATCTGGCAAAGTGCAAACAAAACTTTAGCGTCTTTACGGATTCCATGCTAGAAGGAAGAGAGCCCCTTTAAGAACAAGGTGAAGATCCCTTTAAGAGTCCCATGAGCTAAAGGGGGATTCAGATTCCGCATCATTGTGAAGGAAAAAGTTCTGCAACTTCCTGAATATTTCTAGGCCTCTAAACGGCGGACGCATGCTGGGAGTTGTAGTTTTGCAACAGCCGGAGGCCCGCTGTTTGGAAACTACTGCTCTAGGGCTTTAAATCATCACTTTTTATTTTTTATTTTAAGATCTCCGCTTGCTGTGAGTGACTGGGAACACTGGCATACACATAACACTTAAGTGATGTACAGCGCCACCGAACTTGATGGCGCCATATTTAAAGGAATTCTTATTCATCGTGGCTTATTTGCAGTCATTTAAGCTTAAGCTCAATTTACAGGATAAAATTCTGTCTGCCTGCAGCCACCACTAGGGGGAGCTCACTGCATACTTGTTTGCTATTGACTTCAATGTAAAATCTGTATGGAGAGAGCTCCTTCTAGTGGTGGCTTTGATCCAGCACAACGCTCCAAATACCCCCTACGAGTTACAGGAAAAAGTTATGTCTGCCTGCAGCCACCACTAGGGGGAGCTCACCGCATACTGGTTTGCTATTGAGTTCAATGTATAATCTGTATGCAGAGAGCTCCCTCTAGTGGTGGCTGCAGGAAGACAGAATTTTTATCATGTAGTCAGAGATCTAGAGCTCTGTGCTGATAAACAGATTAATTCCTGATACCCAGCACCAAATCCCCTGCGAGTCACGGAACAAAATTCTGTCTGCCTGCAGTCACCACTAGAGGGAGTTCACTGCATACTGGTTTGCTATTGAGTTCAATGTATTATCTGTATGCAAATAGCTCCCTCTAGTGGTGGCTTTGATCCAGCACAACACTTCAAATACCCCCTACGAGTTACAGGATAAAATTCTGTCTGCCTGCAGCTACCACTAGGGGGAGCTCACCGCATACTGGTTTGCTATTGCGTTCAATGTATAATCTGTATGCAAATAGCTCCCTCTGGTGGTGGCTTTGATCCAGCACAATGCTCCAAATACCCCCTACGAGTTACAGGAAAAAATTATGTCTGCCTGCAGCCACCACTAGGGGGAGCTCACCGCATACTGGTTTGCTATTGAGTTCAATGTATTATCTGTATGCAGTCAGTGGCCCCTAGTGGTGGATGAAGGTGGACACTATTGCCTGTAGTACGGTGTTTGATAACCTGTGTCAAATCGAACAGGGCTTTAGACTACTCACAGCTGAGGGTTTGTTACAATTGTATCCAGTCTAGACAATTCTAATCAACAGCCCGATACATTTAACCTGCACCGATACATTGTAACAAAAACAAAACACCTTCTTTTACCACATCAGTTTGTTGCGGTTGTATCCACCCTGATACATTGTAACAGACTTATAAACTGTAACAAACCCTCAGCTGTGGAAACATGACACAAGAGAATGTTCCACATTTGCTCACAGCAAGCGGAGATCTTATCGGAACAGAAAGCTGCAGAACTTCCATTAAACTTAACCGCGCCCTTCGATATGTTACGATTCGCTTCCGTAAAAGGCACTAGTAACGGGATACGGAACCACCGTCTACCCTAACGTCCCCCCCCAACCGGCGGCAGCCAAACTACAACTCCCAGCATGCCCTGACAGCCTTCGGCTGTTAGGGCATGCTGGGAGTTGTAGTTTGGTCGCCGCCGGTTGGGAAATGCCGACCTACCCCGACACTGGGCGCGCTCAGTCCTAACGCTCCGGACTCACCCCCTGCAGAACGTTCGACGGCGGGTACACTTTTGCTGTAAAATTGTCCAAAAAAATAAAAATAAAATAGAATATGGCGGTTAATTCATACGTAATACACACGCGCGCACATATCATACATCTATACACGCGTGCGTCGCTACGGGACACACGCAACAGTTTAAACTACTTTCCATTTTTTTTACGCCACTGTAGGGCCCCTAAACGCACCAACGTCATAGACAATTAGGAAAGGAGGGGGGAGGAGTCACGGACGGGGGTCATTCTGTCCTTAGCGGAAGTAACAGACACGATCGGACAACGTACACGAGGGGGAAAGGAGGGTCTGTCTAGGGCCCGGGCATAAACCACGTAGGAAAGAAAAAAGGCGTAAAAAATTTCAGGATATTACACAATTCCTTAAAACACGTCAGGAACAGAGGTTTTTGTTTTGTTTTTGACACAAAAATGTTTTAAATGAAAACTAAAAAAAAAAAATCCCCGTAACTCTACATAAAGTGTAGCAGCGGCAGCCATTTTGCTCAGTAAGATTTGTCTGTAGTGTAACATATAGAGACTTGTCTCGTAAAAAAAAAACGAAACCCCCAAAAACACGTAGGTTCGCCTTCAGTAAAGGCGCATTAACCCTTTATTTCTTTGCAGCTTGTGTAGAAGATGAATCGGTTGATTTGGGGATCTTGGCGCCGATCCCACTGTGGAAAAAAAGATGGATTAGATACTGCAACGTTTTTCTTGAGGTGTCCTTGGCGGTCAAACTGTTATATAGGTATAATGGCGATCCGTTCTGCGCATATTGTCTTTGTACCGATCGCGGCCTCGTGGAGCAGTCATATCCGGCGTGACGCTGTGCTGATAAAAATGTGTTCGTTTCTGATACACGGCTCCGAATCCCGTGAGTTGCTGGATATGATTCTGTCTGACCGCAGACACCACTAGGGGGAGCTCACCGCATACTGCTTTGCTATTGAGTTTAATGTAAAATCTGTATACAGAGTGCTCCCTCTAGTGGTGGCTGCAGGCAGACAGAATTTTTTTCAATCTAACTGGGGATTTGGAGCTCTATGCTGATACATGGGTTAGTCCCGGATACACATCTCCAAATCCCCTGCGAGCTACAGGATACAATTCTGTCTGCCTGCAGCCACCACTAGGGGGCTAACAGCATACTAGTTTGTTATTGAGTTCAATGCATACAGATTTTACATTGAACTTAATAGCAAACCAGTATGCAGTGAGCTCCCCCTAGTGATGGCCACAGGCAGAGAGAACTTTATCCTGTAACTTGCCGTGGGTTTGGAGCTGTGTATTAGAAGTTAAAGTAGTACTCCGGGATATGAAAACGTATACCCTATCCTAAGGTTAGGGGATAAGTTTCAGATCGCCAGGGGTCAGACTGCTGGGGCCCCCCGCAATTTCCAGTACGGGTCCCCGGCAGTCAGCAACAAGGGGGTGTGTCCGACCACAGCATGACATGGTGACCGACATGCCCCCTCAATACACCTCCGGCTCTGCCATAGAGATGTATTGAGGGGACATGTTGGCTCCCGCGTGATGTGGTGGTCAAAACACGCTAATTCCCATGAGCCTGGGGCCCTGTATGGGAGATCGCAGGGGGGCCCTGGCGCTCAGACCCCCCGCGATCTGAAACTTATCCCTTATCCTTAGGATAGGGGATCAGTTTTCATATACCGGAGTTCTCCTTTAACCCAATGATCCAGCACAAGACTCCAAATCCCATACGAGTTAGGGCTGGTTCACATCTTGTTTTCGCGCATACGGTAGGGGGGAGCTAAAACCTCGCGCTCCCGTATGCCTCCGTATGCGCTCCCGTATGTAATTCATTTCAATGAGCCGGCCGAAGTGAAGCGTACGGTCGGCTCATTTTTGCGCCGTATGCGCTTTTACAACCGGACCTAAAACCATGGTTGACCACAGTTTTAGGTCCGGGGGAAAAAGCGCATACAGCGCAAAAATGAGCCGACCGGACCAAACGTTTCACTCCGGCCGGCTCATTGAAATGAATTACATAGGTATGCACTCCCGTATGGGGGAAAACGTGATGTGAACCCAACCTTACATGACAAAATTATGCCTTACTGCAATGACCGCTAGGGGGAGCTCATTGCATACTTGTTTACCATTGAGATCAATGTATAATCTGTATGCAGTCTGCTTAGTTGTGAATGCAGGTGGTTAGAGTATACAGCGCCATCTAGTGGCTGCATTAAGTGCTGATTAATGTGCTAGTTTCTGATACACAGCTGCATAATGACTTACTGCAGCCACCACTAGAGGGTGCTTACTGCATACTGGATTAGTATTAAGTTCAATGTATAATCTGTATGCAGAGAGCGTCCTTTAGTGGCGGCAGGAAGAATTTCATCATGTCTCAGGATTTGTATATATGTATGTATGTATGTATGTGTGTGTGTATATATATATATATATATATATATCTATCTATTACACTCTGTATAAGAAATTAATACATTCATTAGAGCAGAGCTTCAGAATAAAAATCCTGTCCACCACTAGGGGCAGCGGACTGCATACAAAGTATACATTAAACTCAATGGTAAACCAGTATGCAGTGAGCTCCCTCTAGTGGTGGCTGTAGTAAAACAGAATATTATCATGTCATTTTGCAGGGGATTTGGAGCAGTGTAACAGAACGGTCAGTGTTGGTGAACGTCTAGTGTAAGGTTTGGCAGACTCCCACGATGAATGACACTTGGGTGCACCGCATGGCGGGAGATGTAGTGTTGTATAGGCATTGTATAGGCACAACCGGATGCAGCTCTGGATGTGACTGGAGCCATAGACAGGATCGGTAGCGGCAGAAAGAACCTCAAGGCTTTCCAGGAAGTCTCTTTAGTCCGACAATAAACGTCTTCCCCAGTGCCTCCTCTTGCCTCAATCTCGTGGTCAGAATGTGGCAGAGTTCCCGGATTTCACCGCCCCGAAGAGATCCCCAGACCTCTTGTTTTAGAGTCTTTACTGATCCTCAGACTGATGAGAACCTTTGACCTTAGTCTGGAGAAGCCTAAACATCCGTCACATTCCACCTCGGAGGCGGCCATGTTTTATGGTCCCCCCCCCCCCCCCCTTTAGACCTCTTGGTTACATCTGGATTGTATGGATTCTGAATGATAAATTGAATTCCTGAGTTTATCAGAGGTTTGGGGGGGGTGGCGGCTTCTCCCCGAATCATGTCTCGTCTGGAGAGTATCCGCCATCTTTACTGCCCAACCAACCAAAATGGCAGCGTCTCCTTCAGTCCAAGCAGGTCACGTCTTAAAGGGGTACTACGCTGCCCGAGCGTTCGGAACATTTAGTTCCGAGTGCTGGGAGCGGGGGTTGTGAAGTCATGCCCACGCCCCCTCAATGCAAGTCTATGGGTGGCATCACGACCTCCTCAGCCCGCACCTGAATGCTGGGGCAGAGGAGTACCCCTTTAAGGATTTCCCATGATGCACAGAGACCAATGAAATCAGCTGTAACAGTCAAGAGGTGGCGTGCACGGGAAGGGCAAGCTGGCATCTCCTGGAGAAGAAGGGGGGGGGGGGGGGGGTAGTGCTGGTGGATCTGGGTTGCTGGCTGATAACGTCACCTTAACCTGTGCAAAGTCCTAGTGTGAACAAAGCCGCCAAGGGCGAGAGATCTCGGGCGTATCCGTAGACCGACGACATTGTAGCGGTTTGCGGTAATTCCTCTTCTATAGCTTCGTAGTGTTAAGCATCACACCCCGCGACGCCATGCCGCGCGCAGTCACCGCCAGAGTCAACACTGTCACAAGGGTCCGGCCAGAGGCTCTTATTGCATATTGTGGACCCACAATAACCCGAGGATGGGCGACCCAGGGCGGGTCAAGTCCTCCCGAAAAAGAAAAAAGGCGGAGCTTTGTTTTACGTTTGGTCCTAGTGGAAGGGGGGAGGAGGGGAGGGTTGCGCTGCAACCACAAGAAGCCCCTGGAGTAACGGTGCAGTGTGTGATCGGCAGTGCAAGGCTGGATGTGCGGCTCTCTACCCCGCCGGGTGGAGGGGAGGAAAATAAAAGTCGTCGACTAACACTGGTGTCCGTTCTGCGGGCGGTGACCTCGGCGGTGAATGGTGTCAGGAGGATTCTTCCAAGGCATTGACAACTTGTTCCAGGATATCGGGGCAGTGATCTGCGATCTGCTGGAGGATGGCGTTGGCGAATTCCTGCAGTTCTGCGCTCTCCTGCTCGCACTTTTCCAACTCTTCGCTTAACTGATAAAAGGAAGTAGACACAATATTAGTGGGAGGAGGAGGAGACAATACACACAGGAAGTGACATCATCTACAGGAAGTGACATCACTAAAAGGAGGGGACATCATTTATGGGAAGTGACATCTACAGGAAGTGACATCATTAAAAGGCGTGGACATCATTTATGGGAAGTGACATCATCTACAGGAAGTGACATCATTAAAAGGAGGGGACATCATTTATGGGAAGTGACATCATCTACAGTAAGTGACATCATTAAAAGGAGGGGACATAATCTACAGGAAGTGACATCATTTTAAAGGGGTACTCCACTGCCCCAGTGTTCCGAACGCCGGGTGTGGGCTTTGTGACCTCACACCACACCCCCTCAATACAAGTCTATGGGGGGGGGGGGGGGCATGACATCTGCAACTCCCTCTCCCATAGACTTGCATTGAGGGGCGTGGTGTGACATTATGAGGGGCGTGGCCATGACGTCACGACCCCCGCCGCCCGCACAAAATGTTCCGAATGCTGGGGCCAGTGAAGCCCCCTTTCATGGTCTCTTCACACGTACAGTAGATTTGATGCGCAGGATTTTCTGCTGCAGATTTCAATGTAAACTGAACACAGACTGAAATCCTGCGCATCAAATCTACTGTACGTGTGAATAGACCCTTAAGGAGGTGACATCATCTACAGGACGTGACAATTCACAGGAAATGACATCATCTACAGAAAGTGACATCATTAAAAGGAGAAGACCTCGTCTAGAGCAGTGGTCTCCAACCTGCGGACCTCCAGATGTTGCAAAACTACAACTCCCAGTATGCCCGGACAGCCAACGGCTGTCCGGGCATGCTGGGAGTTGTAGTTTTGCAACATCTGGAGGTACGCAGGATGGAGACCACTGGTCTAGAGGAAGGGATGTGATGACGTCATCTACAGGAAATGATGTAATTGAAAGGAAGTGACATTATCATGGAAACATTTATATACAGGAAGTGACATCATATACAGGAAGTGACATCATCTATGGAAGGCAAACCATGTGCTAAATTATTCAGGTTACAAATAGTCCGTTATTTTCGGAAACCTGACAACCGATCTGCCCCCTCCGGTATCTCCCCAGGTCACTGACACCCACCAGTCGTGGGGAGGGGGGCACATACTTTCTTACAGGTCTCACCTCTTGGGCGGTCATCTTCTGCAGCCTCTGCTCCCACACTGCCCGGTTGTCGTCCAGGTAGTAGGAGTCGGGCGGGCGAAGCGATTGCAGGATCTGGGGGTCCCGGTCCTGGCACAGAGCAGTCAGATGCCCGATGTACAGTTTGAGTTTGCTGCGGTTCTGGTCGAGGTCTAAGAGGGGCTGAATCATCTAGGACAGAAGAGAGGAGAGGCCGGTCAGACGGAGCCACGGAAGACCCCAACCACATCTGAGGAGTCCACCAAAACCACCACCAAACCAAGGAGGACCGGCCTGGACTGAAGCCACATCTACACAGGATCCATCAGTAATACGGGAAGAAGCAAAAGGAGCAGAGGCCACAGGAGCCACAAACATGACACGAGGACACAAACACAACAGGAGCCACAAACATGACACGAGGACACAAACACCACAGGAGCCACAAACATGACACGAGGACACAAACACCACAGGAGCCACAAACATGACACGAGGACACAAACACCACAGGAGCCACAAACATGACACGAGGATTTCAGAGGACACAAACATGACACGAGGACACAAACATGACACGAGGACACAGACACCACAGAAGCCACAAACATGACACGAGGACACAGACACCACAGGAGCCACAAACATGACACAAGGACACAGACACCACAGGAGCCACAAACATGACACGAGGACACAGACACCACAGGAGCCACAAACATGACACGAGGACACAAACATGACACGAGGACACAGACACCACAGGAGCCACAAACATGACACGAGGATTTCAGAGGACACAAACATGACACGAGGACATCGGAGGACACAGACATCACAGGAGCCACAAACATGACACGAGGACATCGGAGGACACAGATTTCAGAGGACACAAACATGACACGAGGACATCGGAGGACACAGACATCACAGGAGCCACAAACATGACACGAGGACATCGGAGGACACAGACATCACAGGAGCCACAAACATGACACGAGGACATCGGAGGACACAGGCATCACAGGAGCCACAAACATGACACGAGGACATCTGAGGACACAGACATCACAGGAGCCACAAACATGACACGAGGACACAAACACCACAGGAGCCACAAACATGACACGAGGATTTCAGAGGCCACAAACACCACAGGAGCCACAAACATGACACAACGACACAAACACCACAGGAGCCACAAACATGACACGAGGATATCGGAGGACACAGACACCACAGGAGCCACAAACATGACACGAGGACACAGACATCACAGGAGCCACAAACATGACACGAGGACACAGACATCACAGGAGCCACAAACATGACACAAGGACATCGGAGGACACAGACATCACAGGAGCCACAAACGTGACACGAGGACATCTGAGGACACAGACATCACAGGAGCCACAAACATGACACGAGGACATCGGAGGACACAGGCATCACAGGAGCCACAAACATGACACGAGGACATCGGAGGACACAGGCATCACAGGAGCCACAAACATGACACGAGGATATCGGAGGACACAGACACCACAGGAGCCACAAACATCACAGGGGCCACAAACATGACACGAGGACACAAACACCACAGGAGCCACAAACATGACACGAGGATATCGGAGGACACAGACATCACAGGAGCCACAAACATGACACGAGGATATCGGAGGACACAGACATCACAGGAGCCATAAACATTAAATACAATAATAGGGGCCACAAACATGAGGACGTCTGAAGACACAGATTTGGCCAGTCTTGGATGCATAGGAAGTTGCCGTATATGGCGCAGCTTTTCACGCCAGTATTAATAAACGTGGACCGTAGTCTACCAGGAAGCTGCAGGGATTATTCTTTATGTATATAAGACTGCAGCGGCCCTTTAAGAAGACGTCTATGACTGTATATTGCGCTGTGAATACCGCTGTCCTATATAATGTTATATATATATACACAGCAGTGAGCGGCGGTATCAGGTGTGAAGCGGCAGATACGGTATCTCGCAGTCACGTTCACAGACAAGGGCGCAGGCGGCTGCCGGGTGACGTGTCTCGGCTTTGGCGGCTGTCAGCGCCGGATAAGGACGGATTTAGGAGCCGTGATGGAAAGCAGACGCCACAGATACCGGGGGGCCCGGGGGGCTTCACTGCGTGGCCCGGAAAACCGATAGCGGTGATAGAAGAGGAGACAGTGAGATAACAAGAGTGAGCGGTATAATGCCACCCGCACCCCTCATAAAGGAACCACAAATATACCGAAAAGTTCCACTCTTTTACACTTTTGCGTAAATTTCAAAATCTCTGCTTGTTGTCAGACTTAGTTACAATTGCGTCTAGTCTAGACAGTCCACAAAGCAGCACAAATCTCTCTCCTGTGCTTGTAGTTTGTTACAATGTATCGGTCTGTCTGGACGGAACTGTAACTAAGTTCAGCTGTTTTAGACTTTGCATAAGTGTCAAGATCTCTGCTTGCTGTCACAAACGGAAACATTTTAGTTTATATGTAGAGGACATCTACAACAAAAGAGTTTGTTACAATTGCATCTGGCTTAGACCATCCTAGTTTGTTACAATGTATCAGTAGGTCTGTAACAAACCCTCAGCTGTGAGAAGTATCAGCCCGTAAAAGTTTATCTGCACGTGTGAACAGAGTCTAAGGGCCCGACATGGGAGTTGTAGTGCCACAAGGTTGGGAAATACTATTAATAGGGGACATTCTAAGCCTGGATACAACTGTAACAAACCCACAGCAGTGAGGAGGTATCAGGTCTCTGCTGGTTTTATTTTTGTCTTTAGATGTATTCACTGACAGGAAGCAGAGATCTTGGAAAAAGTGAAATTTGATATTATGACACCCTGGGGACCGCTCAGAATGGGCACATGTTCCCACCGCCCCCACTCTTAAAGTGACAGTACACCTCTTCTATCTTTGATCCATGCCATTTTTTCTACCAGCTGTTGCAAAACTACAACTCCCAGCATGCCCGGACAGCCGAAGGCTGTCCGGGCATGCTGGGAGTTGTAGTTTTGCAACAGCTGGAGGCACCCTGGTTGGGAAACCCTGCTTTAAATAAATGTACGTATCAATTCTGTTGCAAAACTACAACTCCCAGCATGCCCGGCTAGCCAAAGGCTGTCAGTGAATGCTGGGAGTTGTAGTCTTGCAACAGCTGGAGGCACCCTGGTTAGGAAACACTGCTTTAAAAATTTTTTCGTATCAATTCTGTTGCAAAACTACAACTCCCAGCATGCCCGGCTAGCCAAAGGCTGTCTGGGCATGCTGGGAGTTGTAGTCTTGCAACAGCTGGATGCACCCTGGTTGGGAAACACTGATTTAAATAAATTTACGTATCAATTCTGTTGCAAAACTACAACTCCCAGCATGCCCAGCTAGACAAAGGCTGTCCAGGGATGCTGGGAGTTGTAGTTTTGCAACAGCTGGAGGCACCCGGGTTGGGAAACATAGATCTATGGAAACTAATCACAGCTGAGGGTTTGTTACAATGCTTGGTTCAGGAGGGGGCTGGGGATCGGGTTGTATTGGTGAAGCTCCCATAGTGTGTGGGGGGAGTTTTTTTTTTGGGGGGGGGGGGGGGGGCTAATCCTCTTACTCAGGGGGCAGATCCCGGTGACAATGGGCAGATAACAGATGAAATGGAGCAGGGAGAAGCGCGTTTAGCTCGGCCGCGCCGCAGGCGGATCATGGAGGGGGATCAGTCCGCACCCGGGCAACTTCATTAAAAAAAAGCTGTCGTCTACGCTGCGCGGCCAAACCTTGTTAATAAAGATATTGAAAGGAGATGAGAGCGAGAGGAGCCGCAGATCTACAGGGGGCGATCTGAGAAGTCATTGTGCAGCCTGCAGTGTAAAGTATGGAGGCTGCAATTATAATGGTTACATTAGACAGGAACTACAACTCCCAGCATGTCCTAACAGCTAAAGGAGGGGGGGGGGGGGTTATATCCATTTCTAGGAAAGCTGGGTGAGAAGCAATGCAGACTGCAGTGTAAAGTATGGAGGTCCATTTGAACAGTTACATCACCCAGCTGTTAGGGCATGCTGGGAGTTGTAGTTTCCAAACAGCTAAAAGGAAACTATAGATATAACCCCCTCCCTTCTTTTTCTAGCTGTTAGGAAACTACAACTCCCAGCAATGTCCTAACAGATGGGTAACGTAGCTGTAAGAATATAGGCCTCTATACTTTACACTGCAGGCTGCAGCCAATGAGGAAGGTCATATTGGTTGTCACCCAGCTTTCCTACAAACTGATAGAGAGAGAGATAGAGATAGAAATGGAATAGATAGATATGAGATAGATAGATATGAGATATATATGAGATAGAAAGATAGATAGATATGAGATAGATAGATATGAGATAGATAGATATGAGATAGATAGATAGATATGAGAGAGATAGATATGAGAGAGATAGATAGATAGATATGAGAGAGATAGATATGAGAGAGATAGATATGAGATAGATAGATATGAGATAGATAGATAGATATGAGATAGATAGATATGAGATAGATAGATATGAGATAGATAGATAGATATGAGATAGATATGAGAGAGATAGATATGAGAGAGATAGATATGAGAGAGATAGATATGAGAGAGATAGATATGAGATAGATAGATATGAGAGAGATAGATATGAGATAGATAGATATGAGATAGATAGATATGAGATAGATAGATAGATATGAGAGAGATAGATATGAGAGAGATAGATATGAGAGAGATAGATATGAGATAGATAGATATGAGATAGATAGATATGAGATAGATAGATATGAGATAGATAGATATGAGATAGATAGATATGAGATAGATAGATATGAGATAGATAGATATGAGATAGATAGATAGATATGAGATAGATATGAGATAGATATGAGATAGATATGAGATAGATATGAGATAGATAGATAGATAGATATGAGATAGATAGATATGAGATAGATAGATATGAGATAGATAGATAGATAGATATGAGATAGATATGAGATAGATATGAGATAGATATGAGATAGATATGAGATAGATAGATAGATATGAGATAGATAGATAGATATGAGATAGATAGATAGATAGATAGATATGAGATAGATAGATAGATAGATAGATAGATATGAGATAGATAGATAGATATGAGATAGATAGATAGATAGATATGAGATAGATAGATAT
The DNA here is from genome assembly GCF_029499605.1 of Hyla sarda. NCBI lineage: Eukaryota > Metazoa > Chordata > Amphibia > Anura > Hylidae > Hyla > Hyla sarda. The sequence continues at coordinate 416,532,784 of NC_079192.1, forward strand.
GAGATAGATAGATATGAGATAGATAGATAGATATGAGATAGATAGATAGATATGAGATAGATAGATAGATATGAGATAGATAGATAGATAGATAGATAGATATGAGATAGATAGATAGATATGAGATAGATAGATAGATAGATAGATATGAGATAGATAGATATGAGATAGATAGATATGAGATAGATAGATAGATAGATAGATATGAGATAGATAGATATGAGATAGATAGATATGAGATAGATAGATATGAGATAGATAGATATGAGATAGATAGATAGATATGAGATAGATAGATAGATATGAGATAGATAGATAGATAGATAGATAGATAGATATGAGATAGATAGATAGATAGATATGAGATAGATAGATAGATATGAGATAGATAGATAGATAGATATGAGATAGATAGATATGAGATAGATAGATATGAGATAGATAGATATGAGATAGATAGATATGAGATAGATAGATATGAGATAGATAGATATGAGATAGATAGATAGATATGAGATAGATAGATAGATATGAGATAGATAGATATGAGATAGATAGATATGAGATAGATAGATATGAGATAGATGGATAGATAGATAGATATGAGATAGATGGATAGATAGATATATATGAGATAGATAGAGATAGATAGATATGAGATAGATAGATAGATAGATATTTGATATATAGATAGATATGAGATAGATAGATATGAGATAGATAGATAGATATTTGATATATAGATAGATATGAGATAGATGGATAGATAGATATGAGATAGATAGATATGAGATAGATAGATATTAGCTTGTAGGAAAGCTGGGTGACAACCAATATGACTTCCATCAATCATTGTGCGCAGCCTGCAGTGTACAGTATGGAGACTTCCTTTTAACGGTTACATAATCTAGCTGTTAGGGCATGCTGGGAGTTGTAGTTACCTTACCACGTAAGGGGGGTATTCAGTTTCTAGGAAAGCTGGGTGACAACCAATATGACTGCCAGCAGTGTGTGAAGCCGGCAGTGTAAGGCATGGAGGTTTCCAATTTAGTGGTTACATAACCTAGCTGTTAGCAGGGCATGCTGGGAGTTGTAGTTTCCAAATGGCTAAAGGGGTAGAACAGGTATGTGCTAAAGCCTCTATATGTAAAGTTACTCCTTCCATTCACTGACAGCAAGCAGAAAAAAGTTGATGCACTTTTCATTATTGAACTTTCTTTTCAATTTTTTTTACTTTTCAAAACATTTACTAAGGCAGAGCTGTGAGTCATGTGACCACACGCCATCATTAGGGTGCCCCACAGCTGAGGGTTTGGTACAGTGTCTGGCGATGAGGAGGTTAATTCTCCATGAGGGGGCAGCAGGATGGGGGGTGGATTTGGGGAATGTGCAGAGGAAGAGACCGTACAAGACGCTCCGCGGACGCTCTGAGACCCCGCCAAGGGACACAGCGCCTGCGAGCGTTTCCTCAGAAGTGGCGCCAACGCCGAGCTTCACCTCACACTGAGCGGGGGCCGGGGCGGGCGAGATCTGAGAGGGTCCGGCAGAGCGCCCCCCGGTGTAAACAACATCCCATGTATGCGCCATTGTCTTCTGCTGCGCAAACTAAAGAGACGACATCATCGGCGCGGCCAGAACTAACACACCGCGCCGGAAACCCCGAACATACTACTGTACAGGGGCCATTGTCTTACCCAGAATCCCCGGAGGTGGCGAGATCGGATACACGGGTATCACACGGCTCAATCTACATAAATCACCGGAACAGAAGAGTGTCCAAAGCTGCAGGTGACAGATCAAGGGAAGTGGTACTGTGCACAGTCTATACAGGATAAGAAGTGATACTGTGCACAGTCTATACAGGATAAGAAGTGATACTGTGCACAGTCCACATATACAGGATAAGTAGTGATACTGTGCACAGGCCACATATACAGGATAAGAAGTGATACTGTGCACAGTCCACATATACAGGATAAGAAGTGATACTGTGCACAGTCCACATATACAGGATAAGAAGTGATACTGTGCACAGTCTATACAGGATAAGAAGTGATACTGTGCACAGTCTATACAGGATAAGAAGTGATACTGTGCACAGTCCACATATACAGGATAAGAAGTGATACTGTGCACAGTCCACATATACAGGATAAGAAGTGATACTGTGCACAGTCTATACAGGATAAGAAGTGATACTGTGCACAGTCTATACAGGATAAGAAGTGATACTGTGCACAGTCCACATATACAGGATAAGAAGTGATACTGTGCACAGTCTATACAGGATAAGAAGTGATACTGTGCACAGTCCACATATACAGGATAAGAAGTGATACTGTGCACAGTCCACATATACAGGATAAGAAGTGATACTGTGCACAGTTCACATATACAGGATAAGAAGTGATACTGTGCACAGTCCACATATACAGGATAAGAAGTGATACTGTGCACAGTCCACATATACAGGATAAGAAGTGATACTGTGCACAGTCCACATACACAGGATAAGAAGTGATACTGTGCACAGTCCACATACACAGGATAAGAAGTGATACTGTGCACAGTCCACATATACAGGATAAGAAGTGATACTGTGCACAGGCCACATATACAGGATAAGTGATACTGTGCACAGTCCACATATACAGGATAAGAAGTGATACTGTGCACAGTCCACATATACAGGATAAGAAGTGATACTGTGCACAGGCCACATATACAGGATAAGAAGGGATACTGTGCACAGTCCACATATACAGGATAAGAAGTGATACTGTGCACAGTCCACATATACAGGATAAGAAGTGATACTGTGCACAGTCCACATATACAGGATAAGAAGTGATACTGTGCACAGGCCACATATACAGGATAAGAAGCGATACTGTGCACAGTCCACATATGCAGGATAAGTGATACTGTGCACAGTCCACATATGCAGGATAAGAAGTGATACTGTGCACAGTCTATACAGGATAAGAAGTGATACTGTGCACAGTCTATACAGGATAAGAAGTGATACTGTGCACAGTCTATACAGGATAAGAAGTGATACTGTGCACAGTCCACATATACAGGATAAGAAGTGATACTGTGCACAGTCCACATATACAGGATAAGAAGTGATACTGTGCAGAGTCCACATGTACAGGATAAGAAGTGATACTGTGCACAGTCCAGATATACAGGATAAGAAGTGATACTGTGCACAGTCCACATATACAGGATAAGAAGTGATACTGTGCACAGTCTATACAGGATAAGAAGTGATACTGTGCAGTGTCCACATATACAGGATAAGAAGTGATACTGTGCACAGTCCACATATACAGGATAAGAAGTGATACTGTGCACAGTCCACATATACAGGATAAGAAGCGATACTGTGCACAGTCCACATATACAGGATAAGAAGCGATACTGTGCACAGTCCACATATACAGGATAAGAAGCGATACTGTGCATAGTCTGCATATACAGGATAAAAAGTGATACTGTGCACAGTCTATACAGGATAAGAAGTGATACTGTGCAGTGTCCAAATTTACAGGAAAAGGGCAGTGATACTGTGCACAGTCTATACAGGATAAGAAGTGATACTGTGCACAGTCTATACAGGATAAGAAGTGATACTGTGCACAGTCTATACATACAGGATAAGAAGTGATACTGTGCACAGTCCACATATACAGGATAAGAAGTGATACTGTGCACAGTCTATACAGGATAAGAAGTGATACTGTGCAGTGTCCACATATACAGGATAAGAAGTGATACTGTGCACAGTCCACATATACAGGATAAGTGATACTGTGCACAGTCCACATATACAGGATAAGAAGTGATACTGTGCACAGTCCACACATACAGGATAAGAAGTGATACTGTGCACAGTCCACATATACAGGATAAGAAGTGATACTGTGCACAGTCCACATATACAGGATAAGAAGTGATACTGTGCACAGTCCACATATACAGGATAAGAAGTGATACTGTGCACAGTCCACATATACAGGATAAGACATGGTACTGTGCACAGTCCACATATACAGGATAAGAAGTGATACTGTGCTCAGTCCACATATACAGGATAAGAAGTGATACTGTGCATAGTCCACATATACAGGATAAGAAGTGATACTGTGCACAGTCCACATATACAGGATAAGAAGTGATACTGTGCAGTGTCCACATGTACAGGATAAGGGAAGTGATACTGTGCACAGTCCACATATACAGAAGGGAAGTAGTACTGTGCATAGTCCACATATACAGAAGGGAAGTAGTACTGTGCATAGTCCACATATACAGAAGAGTGTCCAAAGCTGCAGGTGACAGATCAGCTCCGGCCATAATGCACTGCAAATCACAGGCACAGAACAAGGGAAGTGATACTGTGCATAGTCCACATATACAGGATAAGAGAAGTGGTACTCTGCATAGTCCACATATACAGGATAAGAGAAGTGGTACTGTGCACAGTCCACATATACAGGATAAGAGAAGTGGTACTGTGCATAGTCTATAAAGACAGGATAAGTACATATATACTAAGAATTACAGTATACAGGAGAAGTGGTACTGTGCAGAGTCTATAAAGACAGAATAACAGAAATGGTACTGTGCAGTGTCCATATATACAGAATAAGAGAAGTGGTACTGTGCAGCATATATCAGAATTTCCCAACCTGGATGTCTTCGGGTGACCGGGCATGCTGGGAGTTGTAGTTCCCTTGGCTGACCGGGCATGCTGGGAGTTGTAGTTACCTTGGCTGACCGGGCATGCTGGGAGTTGTAGTTCCCTTGGCTGACCGGGCATGCTGGGAGTTGTAGTTTTGCATCAGCTGGAGAAAACAGTTATAGATGGATGTACCCGCACGATGCCCAGAGCAGACGGTCGCCCGGCAACAAAATATTTTGGCGTCTGCGTGTTGTCTTCCGCTGGCAGGAATGTGCCGTGAGCCATGACGGGCAGAAGGAATCACATGATAAGGACAATGGGCGACACTTAACATCACACCCCGGGGGGCGCAGGGTCAGCAATAAGAGACGTCTCAGGAGGGCACAGACAGCGGGTGAGGCTGGCGCACTACTGATAGAAATTGTATTTCAATGACAGCAAGCAGAGATCTTGAAAAACGCTGCCGAATTGAAAGTGAACATTCAGACGCCGTCAGCTACCAGTTTAGGGGCGGCCGACCTGCCGCAGTTTTAGCGGTAGAAATGGGACTATGACAACTCTGCTAGGTCAGTGCCAAGGGCGAAGGGGACTGATCTGCAGCAGAGTTGTCATAGTCCCATTTCTACCACTAAAACTGCTGCAGGTCAGTCGCCCCCCCTCTGTTAACCCCCTAAGCCAGTGTTTCCCAACCAGTGTGCCTCCAGCTGTTGCAAAACTACAACTCCCAGCATGCCCGGACAGCCTTTGGCTGTCCGGGCATGCTGGGAGTTGTAGTTTTGCAACAGCTGGAGGCACACTGGTTGGGAAACACTGTCCTAAGCTGATAGCTGTTGAAATTTCAAGATCTCCGCTTGCTGACATTAAACAGGAACATCCTCATTCACAACACTGCACCAGCTAATGGAAAACACTTTACCATAGTCAAGATCTCCGCTTGCTGCAATTGAATAGGAATGTCCCAATATACAACACTGCACCATCTAATGGAAAACACATTACCATAGCCAAGATTTCTGCTTGCTGTAATTGAATAGGAACCTCCTCATTTATAACACAGTACAGTTTCCAAGATCTCTGCTTTCTGCTGTTGAATAGAAACCTCTTTATTTACAACACTTCACCATAGTCAAGTTTTCTGCTTGCTGCCATTAAAAAGGAACATCCTCATTTACAACACTTTGCCATTTTCAAGATCTCTGCTTGCTGCTAATGAATAGGAACATCCTCATTTACAACTCTGCCCCATTTCCAAGATCTCCGCTTGCTGTTACTGAATAGGAACATCTTCATTGAAAAGAATGCAGCATCTTATGTAAAACACCTCACCATATTCAAGATCTCCGCTTGCTGTAATTAAATAGGAACGTCTTCATTTACAATACTGTTCCATTCCCAAGATCTCTGCTTGCTGTAACTGAATAGGAACATCCTCATTCACAACATTGCACCATTTAATGTACAACACTTTACAATGTTTAAGCTCTCTGCTTGCTGCCAATTAATAGGAACATCCTCATTTACAACACTGCCCCATTTCCAAGATCTCTGCTTGCTGCTATTGAATAAAAACATCCTCATTTACAACAGAAAAGAAAAGTACTAATTTACAACAGTGTCCCATTTCTAAGATCTCCGCTTGATGCTACTGAATAGGAACATCCTCATTGAAAAGAATGCAGCATCTAATGAAAAACACCTCACCATATTCAAGATCTCTGCTTGCTGTAATTAAATAGGAACGTCCTCACTTACGACACAGTCCCATTCTCAAGATCTCTGCTTGCTGTAACTGAATAGGAATGTCCTCATTTACAACACAGTCCCATTCTCAAGATCTCTGCTTGCTGTAACTGAATAGGAACGTTCTCATTTACAACAAAGTCCCATTCTCAAGATCTCTGCTTGCTGTAACCAAATAGGAATGTCCTCATTTACAACACAGGTCCATTCTCAAGATCTCTGCTTGCTCTAACTGAATAAGAACGTCCTCATTTACCACACAGTCCAATTCTCATGATCTCTGCTTGCTGTAATTAAATAGGAATGTCCTCATTTACCACACAGTCCCATTCTCAAGATCTCTGCTTGCTGTAATTAAATAGGAACATCCTCATTTACAACACAGTCCCATTCTCAAGATCTTTGCTTACTGTAACTGAATAGGAACGTCCTCATTTACAACAAAGGCCCATTCTCAAGATCTCTGCTTGCTCTAACTGAATAGGAACATCCTTATTCACAACACAGTCCAATTCTCATGATCTCCTTGCTGTAATTGAATAGGAATGTCCTCATTTACCACACAGTCCCATTCTCAAGATCTCTGCTTGCTGTAATTAAATAGGAACGTCCTCATTTACAACAAAGTCCCATTCTCAAGATCCCTGCTTGCTGTAACTGATTAGGAATGTCCTCATTTACAACACAGGCCCATTCTCAAGATCTCTGCTTGCTGTAACTGAATAGGAATGTCCTCATTTACAACACTGCACTATCTAATGCAGTGTTTACCAACCAGAGTGCCTCCAGATGTTGCAAAACTACAACTCCCAGCATGCCGTTGGCTGTCCGGGCATGCTGGGAATTGTAGTTTTGCAAGACCTGGATGCACACTGGTTGGGAAACACTGATCTAATGTAAAACACTGCATTATTGCCAATATCTCCGCTTGCTGCCATTGTAAGTGAAAGTTCTTATTTACATCTGGAGCCCAAAAAGTGACCGAGAGATAATCCGGAGGATCTTTCACTGCCGAATCAGGAGCCAAAACAGCCTGATAGAGAGCAGACCAACGGGACAGTAGATGTACTTATCACAGCAGAGGGTTTGTTACAAGGTTTTAAAGTGGCTTTACTATCTAAGCAGAGGACGGGAAAGGGTTACATTGTCGCGGTGACAATGCTTGAATAGGCGTCAGTAATGTCGCGGAGGAGGCGGCAGGTTCCCATAGACGTCCCAGGTGCGGAGTCCGCGGCATTCCTCTCATTACATGCTCTGTGAATTCTCCAACAACAAGAGACCCCCAGAATAGCCAGATTAAACCCTGATTAACCCTTCACCTCTCATTCTCAGCTCCGGAGAACAAAGCGTCACTTTTATGATGTAATTGCATTTTGGGGGGAGGGGGGGGGGGGTGATAAGATTCTGCTTTAATTTTTTTTTTTTTGCAAAGATTTTTTTTCCCCACTTAATGGAATCTTCAAAAGTGACAAGAGGCTGAAAGGGGGATCAATGGATTCCTCCATGTCAGGGATGACTGAGAGAACAGCGCCCCCCAACGGCTAAGGGAATCAGTGCGTTGGTGAAGACAGCGGCATATAAAATAAATATATATATATATATATATATATATATATATATATATATGTGTGTGTATTTACATTTTTTTATTTAAAAAAATATTATATATATAATTTTTTTAGATGTATATAATTAAAAAAAATTATATATATATATATATATATATATATATATATATATATATATACACACACATAAATATATAAAATACTATATATGTTCATATTTATATATGTATGTATATTTTTAATTATTTATATATATATTTTTTAGATTTTGTAATTAAATAATAAAAAATATATATACACACACAAACAAATATATAAAATACTATATATATGCATATTTATATATGTATATTTTTAAATATATATATATATATTATATATAATATATATATATTTTTTTTACATGTATATCATTAATTAAATAATAAAAAAATATATATATATATATACACACACATAAATATATAAAATACTATATATATATTCATATTTATATGTACCGTATATATATTTTTAATTATATATATATATATATGTCTGTGTGTATATTTATAATATTTATATATATATATATATATATATATATATATTTTCTTTTATAAGATATATATTTTTTTAATTTAATTATATACAAGTAAATAAAAAATAAAATATACATAATAAACACACACACATATAAATATATCAAACAATTATTATTATTTTTTTTTTTAATGGCACTGATTCTGTTAGCATTGGAGTGCTACACATATAACACTATATATATATATACATATATATATATATATATATATATATATATATAAAACACACACACATTATATATATATAGGTTTGAACTGACTTCCACAACAATGGAGACATGTGCAGGGATGCGGCTCTATGTCACCCCCCTGCTGGCCATATTTTGCATTACATGCAGGAAATTCCGTACCACATATTGCATTACGAATGAAAGATGGAACAAAAGTAAGATAGGAAGGAGGGCACGACACAGCGGGCACATGTAGGGGGCGACATGCAGACAAGACTGATACAGACACATGCAGGACGGCAACGACTAAAGGTCCCAGGACAAAGCCGATAAGAGTTCTCACCGTTCTGAACAAAATGGCTGACCTAATCATCTCATTGGTTATGCCCAAATACCCTCCTCATCATCCTGGCGGGTAAGAGATGATGAGGGGCAGAAGGGGGCATCAGAGAGCAGCGTGAGGGACGAAACAAACAGCTGGTTAGTAACCGGAGCAGAGTAATACACATGGTTAGAGATTATCTGATCTGCTTAAAAAGGGGTTTTCCAACCAGGGTGCCTCCAGCTGTTGCAAAACTACAACTCTCAGCATGCCCGGACAGCCGTTGGCTGTCCGGGCATGCTGGGAGTTGTAGTTTTGCAACAGCTGGAGGCACCCTGGTTGGGAATCACAGACTTAGAATCAGTTCAGTCTGATTTAGCCATCACTATAGTCATCAGACTGAATTGGTTGCGCCATGCTGCAACTTTAGCCGCAGCTTTTTTTTTACCCACATGTAACATGGCGGTATTAATACCCCCACTATACCCACATACATTGAAAGCGAGATCGGTTGCTTATACTAATAAAAGTAAAAATGTATCAGATTGTTGGCGCCATGGTGCAACTTTATCAGCAGTCACATGACCTTTAAGGTTTATCACGTGGTCCTGCAATACTGGGCATCCAAAGTGGGGCCAAGTCTTCATATGAAATGAGCAGCTAAAGCCTCTGCAACTTTAGCGGCAGTCACATGACTTAAAAACATATAACATAACCTAAAATGGACAGAGATGTCAGCAGAGAGCACTGTGCTCGTGAAGTCAGCAGAAAGCTCTGTGTTCCAAAAAGAATAGAATTTCCTCTGTAGCATACAGCAGCTGATAAGTACTGGAAGGATTAAGTTTTAATGTTTTAACAGAAGTCATTTACAAATCTGTTTAACTTTCTGGCACCAGTTGCTAAAAAAAAAAATATATAATAATAATTCCACCAGAGTACCCCTTTAAGCACCATATAACCTACACACAGCCTCTGTACTGTGTATTGTGCAGTGTTTTTACCTTCTGTCTGCCGTCCTTTATTACCCCAAAAAACTGTTTTGATGGCAGCCGTTCACAGTCGGATAGGTGTGGTCGGGGTTCGCAATGCCCCGCCGCCGCCACCACGCCTATCCCCTGCACGTCAGTACTGGGACCGCTGTTTGACTGACACACAGGCCCCAACGCATGCACAGTGGATAAACGAAGGGGCGCATGCGTTGGGGCCTGTGTGTCAATCAAACAGAGGTCCCAGTGCTGACGTGCAGGGGATAGGCGTGGCGGTGGCGGCGGGGCAATGCGAACCCCGACCACACCTATCCGACTGTGAACGGCTGCCATCAAAACTGTTTTTTGGGGTAATAAAGGACGACAGACAGAAGGTAAAAACCCTGCACAATACACAGTACAGAGGCTGTGTGTAGGTTACAGGGCCCAGATTTGATGACGGTTGCGCTTTAATACTATGTTACATGTGGGTACAAGAGTCACGTGACTGCTGCTAAAGTTGCACCATGGCGCAACCAATCTGTCATACTGTAGATACAATGTCAGGTTTATTAAGCATTACTATAAGCAACTGATCTTAGTTCCAATGTATGTGAGTATAGGGAGTGGGGGGGTATTAATACTTCTATGTTACATGTAGCTACAAAAGTCATGTGACTGCTGCTAGAGCCGCAGCATGGCGCGACCAATGGTGATTGAGAATTACTATAAGTAACTGATGTTATTTCCAATGTATGTGAGTATAGGGAGTGGGGGGGTATTAATACTTCTATGTTACATGTAGGTACAAAAGTCATGTGACTGCTGCTAGATCCGCAGCATGGTGGGTGCGACCAATGGTGATTGAGAAATACTATAAGCAACTGATCTTGGTTCCAATGTATGTGGGTATAGGGGGGGTTCACATAGCAGTGTCCCATACAAAATGATGCAGACCCCATCGGGTGGCACAGGATGACCCCCCACCACCTACCTGATCGGGGGAGGGCTTGTGGTTGGTTTGGTTGGACTGGGCAGACGTCTTCAGGTGGTCGGCTTCGTAGTTGTCCGCCATCAGTTTCATCCTGTTCTGTGTCTGTGAACATAGAGAGAATATAAAAGCTTGTCAGTCTATCGATGTAGGTATATGCTCCTGGGAAAGCTGGGTTACCGTCAATATGGTAAGGCCAGCGAACTGTGCAGTTATGTGGGGTGAGCGAAGCGGCAAAAAGACGACAAGGTCCTGATACAGACAGTAAAGGGTTAACAGCGCAGGCTATCGGCGGTACATCTTGTTCTACAAACTACACCTCCGCCCCCCTACAAAACACTGAAGGGGTCACCCAGCCGCATCAAGTACAAGGGTTAACAGCTGAATACATACGTGGGACATCAGAGCAGAGCGCAGATGTGCTGCACAGTCAGGGGGGGCTGCTGACACAGCAACGTGACCCCCAGGGGCAGCGCAAATATTACTCAAAGACCAAACTATTTCATCTCAGGCCCGAAAGTCAGGACTGAGAACAGGAAACAATTCAGGGACCGGACCCGAGTGTTCATGAGCCAGAGACAGGTCAGGACCGGAGGGAGGAGGACAAAGTGGTAGGTGGGCGCTTACATTACTTATCCTGTACTGATCCTGATCCTGTATTATACTCCAGAGCTGTACTCACTATTCTGCTGGTGAGATCACTGTGTACATACATTACATTACTTATCCTGTACTGATCCTGAGTTATATCCTGTATTATACTCCAGAGCTGTACTCACTATTCTGCTGGTGAGGTCACTGTGTACATACATTACATTACTTATCCTGTACTGATCCTGAGCTATATCCTGTATTATACTCCAGAGCTGTACTCACTATTCTGCTGGTGAGGTCACTGTGTACTTACATTACATTACTTATCCTGTACTGATAATGAGTTATATCCTGTATTATACTTCAGAGCTGTACTCACTATTCTGCTGGTAGGGGTCACTGTGTACATACATTACATTACTTATCCTGTACTGATCCGGAGTTATATCCTGTATTATACTCCAGAGCTGTACTCACTATTCTGCTGGTGAGGTCACTGTGGACATACATTACATTACTTATCCTGTACTGATCCTGAGTTATATCCTGTATTATACTCCAGAGCTGTACTCACTATTCTGCTGGTGAGGTCACTGTGTACATACATTACATTACTTATCCTGTACTGATCCCGAGTTATATCCTGTATTATACTCCAGAGCTGTACTCACTATTCTGCTGGTGAGATCACTGTGTACATACATTACATTACTTATCCTGTACTGATTCTGAGTTATATCCTGTATTATACCCAAGAGCTGCACTCACTATTCTGCTGGTGAGATCACTGTGTACATACATTACATTACTTATCCTGTACTGATCCTGAGTTATATCCTGTATTATACTCCAGAGCTGTACTCGCTATTCTGCTGGTGAGGTATCTGTGTACATACATTACATTACTTATCCTGTACTGATCCTGAGCTATATCCTGTATTATACTCCAGAGCTGTACTCACTATTCTGCTGGTGAGGTCACTGTGTACTTACATTACATTACTTATCCTGTACTGATAATGAGTTATATCCTGTATTATACTTCAGAGCTGTACTCACTATTCTGCTGGTAGGGGTCACTGTGTACATACATTACATTACTTATCCTGTACTGATCCGGAGTTATATCCTGTATTATACTCCAGAGCTGTACTCACTATTCTGCTGGTGAGGTCACTGTGGACATACATTACATTACTTATCCTGTACTGATCCTGAGTTATATCCTGTATTATACTCCAGAGCTGTACTCACTATTCTGCTGGTGAGGTCACTGTGTACATACATTACATTACTTATCCTGTACTGATCCCGAGTTATATCCTGTATTATACTCCAGAGCTGTACTCACTATTCTGCTGGTGAGATCACTGTGTACATACATTACATTACTTATCCTGTACTGATTCTGAGTTATATCCTGTATTATACCCAAGAGCTGCACTCACTATTCTGCTGGTGAGATCACTGTGTACATACATTACATTACTTATCCTGTACTGATCCTGAGTTATATCCTGTATTATACCCCAGAGCTGCACTCACTATTCTGCTGGTGAGGTCACTGTGTACATACATTACATTACTTATCCTGTACTGATCCTGAGTTATATCCTGTATTATACCCCAGAGCTGTACTCGCTATTCTGCTGGTGAGGTCACTGTGTACATATATTACATTACTTATCCTGTACTGATCCTGAGTTATATCCTGTATTATACTCCAGAGCTGCACTCGCTATTCTGCTGGTGAGGTCACTGTGTACTGGGGACATGCAGGTGCCCTCTGTTTGCTTTCCCTGCAGTGAACAATCTCAGTTATTCTGGAGGAGTCGTCACCAGACAAGTAAACAAGGAGGTGATTGATGTCGGAGCTCGGGCCCCTGGAGGGGGCACTACAGGTACCAGGACGGCAATGTCAGGAATCTCTGTGTTCATCTTGTCGCTGACTTCCCCCTCATTCCTGGATCCTTATGTCACCTCTTGTTCCTTCCAGATTATTTATTCTGTTTCACGTCTGGATGGAAGAATTCTCTGATTGAGTGACTGTTGTTGGACGCCGGGCGGAGGAGCTGACGATTACAGCTCATCGGACGCCACATTCCTGAGCGACATTTATGAGAACATTCCGGGAATTCAGAGAAAAACTCACGGTCTAGGCCAGGGTTTCCCAACCAGGGTGCCTCCAGCTGTTGCAAAACTACAACTCCCAGCATGCCCGGACAGCCAAAGGCTGTCCGGGCATGCTGGGAGTTGTAGTTTTGCAACAGCTGGAGGCACCCTGGTTGGGCAACACTGGGTTTTTTCCCCCTCTCCTAAGGACATGCTGGGAGTTGTAGTAAGAAAACGAAAGCATAGATCTCATTGGTTGACACGGAACCAATCAGATATCAACTTCCATCTTTGTAGTAAGGGCAGTTATCTTGTTGGTTGCTATGGAGTCTTAGCAACCAGTTTAATGTTACCTTGTAGTACAGGCCACAAAAATGAAAGCAGTGACCTCATTGGTTTCTACAGGCTCCTAGCAACCAATCGGATATCTGCTTGTATCTATGTAGTTCAGGCTAGAAAATGAAAGTAGTGATCTTGTTGGTTGCTACGGGCCTGTAGCAACCAATTAGACATCAGCTTATAGCTTTGTTGTGCTGGTTAGAAAATGAAAGCAGTGATCTCATTGGTTGCTATGGAGTCTTAGCAACCAGTTTATTGTTACCTTGTAGTACAGGCCACTAAAATGAAAGCAGTGACCTCATTGGTTTCTACAGACTCGTAGCAACCAATCGGAAATCTGCTTGTATCTATGTAGTTCTGGCTAGAAAATGAAAGCAGTGATCTTGTTGGTTGCTACGGGCCTGTAGCAACCAATTAGACATCAGCTTATAGCTTTGTGGTACTGGTTTAAAAATTAAAGCAGTGATCTCATTGGTTGCTATGAGTATAAATAGTAACCAAGGAAAAATCTGTGTGTATTTTAGTGTTTCCCAACCAGGGTGCCTCCAGCTGTTGCAAAACTTCAACTCCCAGCATGCCCGGACAGCCTTTGGTTGGGAAAAACTGGTCCGGTCACTGCAGGTAGGTGTTTTTTAACTGTAGGGGACTACAAGTTCCAGCACACCATGTCAGCCGTGGTAAGTGACCTAATATCTGCGTCCATCACCGAAATTATTAATCTGGAAAATGTGATATAATGGAGTCCTCCCCCCCCCCCCCACCGGGGACCTGGAATGGTTCAGGCCATGTGGCTTTATGGTGACACAACATTGGCTCGTGCAGAACGTACCATATAGGAGGGGGAAGATGTGACTGGATCGGTGGTGGGCTTGTTACCATGTGGTCCGATTCAGCAGGTTTTGGGCGGAGCTTGTATACCGGACAACTTTGTGCTCTTTTATGGCAGATCTGGACACGGACAGGGCATCTGGCAGCATTTCCATGTGAAGTCATCCTCCAGTCTGTGCAGTGTGACACCCCCTGCGCCTCTCATCCCCGTCATCCCTGCCAGGGTCCCAATTTATAGGCTGCCTCTCCCCGGGGGCACCGCTGTGGACATCCCTGCTGCCAGGAGAGGGATAGTGGAGGCAACTGTGTGCGGAGGGGGGGGGGCGCTAATGTGCGAAGTGTCAGCTCTGCTGCCAACGATGCCAGTCACCCCTCATATGTCATCACAGGAGCTCTCTCCCAGACCCTGCACTGATACATTGTAACAAATGCCTTTCCTAAAATACTCGAACAAGAATGTTAGTATTCATCGACAGCAAGCAGAGATCTTAAGAAATTGGGGTGGGGGGGGGGGGGGGGATTTATAAAGTCACAAAAGTCTAGGAAAACTGCAAAACTGTTTTAACACAGAACAAGGACAGACCTGTTTTGAGGGCAGATTGCTGGTTGCTGTTGCACCCTCCTGTAGCTTTGACGTGAATCAGACCTAATGTAACGATTGCCTATCTATAACCTCTTCTAGTGCACCCTCTTCCAGTTTTGACATAAATCAGACCTAATGTAACGATTGCCTATCATTAACCTGAACCTCTTCTAGTGCACCGTCTTGCAGCCTTGACATGAATCAGACCTAATGTAACGATTGCCTATACTTAACCTCCTGTAGTGCACCCTCTTGTAGCTTTGACGTGAATAAGACCCAATGTAACCGTTGTCTATTCTTGACCTCTTGTAGTGCACCCTCTTGTAGCTGACATGAATCGGACCCAATGTAACGATTGCCTATCATTAACGTGAACCTCTTCTAGTGCACCCTCTTGTAGCTTTGACATGAATCAGACCTAATGTAACGATTGTCTATACTTAACCTCTTCTAGTGCACCCTCTTGTAGCTTTGACATGAATCAGACCTAATGTAACGATTGTCTATCTATAACCTCTTCTAGTGCACCCTCTTGTAGCTTTGACATGAATCAGACCTAATGTAATGATTGTCTATCTATAACCTCTTCTAGTGCACCCTCTTGCAGCCTTGATGTGAATCAGACCTAATGTAACGATTGTCTATCTATAACCTCTTGTAGTGCACCCTCTTGTAGCTTTGACGTGAATAAGACCCAATGTAACCGTTGCCTATTCTTGACCTTTCCTAGTGCACCCTCTCTCAGCTTTGACATGCATTAGTCCTAATTTAACAATTGCCCATTCCTAATGTCTTCTAGTGCACCCTCTTGCAGCTTTAATGTGTATCAGACTTAAAGGGGTCCTCCGGTGCTCCAGCGTTCTGCACATTTTGTTCAGAACGCTCGGAGCCGGAGGCAGTGATCGTGACGTCATGGCCACACCCCTCCATTCCTGACTATGGGAGGGGGCATGTCGGCCGACACGCCCCTCCCATAGACATGAATGGAGGGGGCGTGACGTGACATCGTGAGGGTGTGTGGCTGTGACGTCACGACCACTGCCGCAGGAATCTGGGGGGGCCCCCAGCAGTGGGACCCTCACAATTAGACATCTTATGAGTATGCCAGCTGTCACGGTCACCCGTCAGGTGTGGCAGTGATGGCGCCCGCCGGGTCTCACCTGCTGTTTGAGCTGCTGCACCAGCCGGTCCTTCTCCCTCTTCAGCGAGGCCACCTCCTCCTGAGTCTTCTTCTTACGGGACGAGGACAGCTCCAGCAGGGCGATGTTGGCGTCTTTCTCGCTGATGGCGGCGAGCAGGGCTTCCTGTCTGTGAGGAGGGGGGGGGGGGGGGAAGATGGAGAGGTGAGTGCCGGTCTCCCCAATCAGGAACACATTATTCTCACACAGCAGCGCCCCCTGGAGGCTACATCACCATGAAGAGCGGTTGTGAATTTATACAGGAAGATCTAGGCTACCGAATTTCATGTCATATGACCCATGAACCATTCCAGCAGTCAAGGAATTATGGTGGCCATAGTGGTGGGTACCCAGCTTTCCCAAGTGCGGATAAAGACAAGATACAGGTGAAAGGAGGAGAAAATAAATGAATCATCTGTCCTTGCCTCCTGAAATACTCTGTGCTCATCTGGCCATGACACATGTAACCCTAGGACAGTGTTTCCCAACCAGGGCGCCTCCAGCTGTTGCAAAACTACAACTCCCAGCATGCCCGGAGAGCCGAAGGCTGTCCGGGCATGCTGGGAGTTGTAGTTTTGCAACAGCTGGAGGCGCACTTGTTGGGAAACACTGCCCTAAGGTCAGCACACTCCTCTCCTGAAATACTCTGCGCTGCCCCTGCTGCCTACTCGGTAAGTGACAGCACCCGGCCCAGTATCTGAGCCCAAACGTTGATTTTCCAGATGAGACCCCTGCTGGAATTCCTGGGAGACCCCATTACCCAGCAGCCCCCTCTACATTCCATGATCAGAGAGCGATGCCTCAGTGGTCAGGTCCAGGAATCGGCACATTAATCCTCAGACCCAGCTGACTGACCCCGGGGCGGCGGGGGTCCTGTCTACTGCATCACATGACTACTGCCCGATCCTGTGCCGTCTACTGCATCACATGACTACTTCCCGGGAACAAAGGTCTGCTCCACCGGCGAAAGAAAACACTCAGAACAGTGTACGGGCCCCTAGGGGACACAGCTGCTGCAAGGGCCCGGAAGAGCAGCACATGAGAAGTGGTACTGTGCAGTGTCCATATATACAGAATAAGAGAAGTGGTACTGTGCAGTGTCCATATATACAAAATAAGAGGAGATACTGAGGATTACACCCAGTATACAGGAGAAGTGGTACTGTGCAGTGTGTGTATATATATATATATATATATATATATATACACACACATATATATATATATACACAGAATAAGAGGAGATACTGAGGATTACACCCAGTATACAGGACAGGAGAAGTGGTACTGTGCAGTGTACATATATACAGAATAAGAGAAGTGGTACTGTGCAGTGTCCATATATACAGAATAAGAGGAGATACTGAGGATTACACCCAGTATACAGGAGAAGTGGTACTGTGCAGTGTGTATATATATATATATATATATATATATATATATATATACACACACATATAGATATATATATATATATATATACACAGAATAAGAGGAGATACTGAGGATTACACCCAATATACAGGACAGGAGAAGTGGTACTGTGCAGTGTCCATATATACAGAATAAGAGGAGATACTGAGGATTACACCCAGTATACAGGAGAAGTGGTACTGTGCAGTATATATATATATATATATATATATATATATATATATATATATATATATATATATATATATATACACACATACAGAATAAGAGGAGATACTGAGGATTACACCCAGTATACAGGACAGGAGAAGTGGTACTGTGCAGTGTCTATATATACAGAATAAGAGGAGATACTGAGGATTACACCCAGTATACAGGAGAAGTGGTACTGTGCAGTGTGTGTGTGTATATATATATATATATATATATATATATATATATATATACACACACAGAATAAGAGGAGATACTGAGGATTACACCCAGTATACAAGACAGGAGAAGTGGTACTGTGCAGTGTCTATATATTCAGAATAAGAGAAGTGGTACTGTGCAGTGTCTATATATTCAGAATAAGAGAAGTGGTACTGTGCAGTATCTATATATTCAGAATAAGAGAAGTGGTACTGTGCAGTGTCTACATATACAGAATAAGAGAAGTGGTATTGTGCAGTGTCTACATATACAGAATAAGAGAAGTGGTACTGTGCAGTGTCTATATATTCAGAATAAGAGAAGTGGTACTGTGCAGTGTCTATATATACACAGAAGAGAAGTGGTACTGTGCAGTGTCTATATATACAGAAGAGAAGTGGTACTGTGCAGTGTCTATATATACAGAAGAGAAGTGGTACTGTGCAGTGTCTATATATACAGAATAAGAGAAGTAGTACTGTGCAGTGTCTATATATACAGAAGAGAAGTGGTACTGTGCAGTGTATATATATACAGAATAAGAGAAGTGGTACTGTGCAGTGTCTATATATACAGAAGAGAAGTTGTACTGTGCAGTGTGTATATATATATACAGAATAAGAGAAGTGGTACTGTGCAGTGTATATATATATATATAGAATAAGAGAAGTGGTACTGTGCAGTGATATCACTAGATAACTCCTGCTGACATCTTGTGGCCCTCATGCGCTCATTATCCGGCTAAAGATAATTTGGGGATTTTGCCCCATTGATCGGGTCAGCTGACCTTTAACCCCAGGAAATGTCAAATCATCCTGCCCTGTAGGGGTTAAAATTGTAATTAGTGATTACAGCCTCCAAGGGGCCACCGTCTCAGCTGAAAGTTATTACATAAATTGATATTCCAGCCGGCCCCAGAACGTGTCCCCCCCCCCCGAAACACAACCCCACCCCCCATCACTGGAACGTGACATCCCCCCCCCGAAACACAACCCCACCCCCCATCACTGGAACGTGACATCCCCCCCCCCCGAAACAAAACCCCACCCCCCATCACTGGAACGTGACATCCCACCTCCCCCCCCCGAAACACAACCCCCCCATCACTGGAACGTGACATCCCCCCCCCCCCCCCCGAAACAAACCCCCCCCCTCACTGGAATGTGTCACACCCCCTGAAACACAACCCCCCCCCCCCCACTGGAACGTGTCACACCCCCTGAAACACAACCCCCCCCCCCCCCCACTGGAACGTGTCACACCCCCTGAAACACAACCCCCCCCCCCCCACTGGAACGTGTCACACACCACCCCCCTACCCCTCACTGGAACGTGTCTCACCCCCCACCCCTGGAACGTGGATAGACACATGAGCTCAGGAAACACTAACATACACGTGTAGGGGACGCGCCCACCGGACGACCATCATTAGGGGGAAACCCTGGGGGCTCACAAGGTGCAGAAGTAGTAACACAGCTTTCCAACAACCCTGAATGGTAAAACCTGCAAAGCTCAGGGATAGATATCTGGATAACACACCTACCAGTCAGGACTTGGGAAAGCTGGGTGGCTATGGACCCTGTAATAACCATACAGGCTTTCAGTCAGCTTTCCAGAACCTTGAAAGGACTAAGGACTATAAATACCCATACTGCTTTCACTCAGCTTTCCTACAACTCTAAATGGTAAATCTGCAAAGTTTAAGGATGCATGTCTGGAAAACCATTTAGGACTTGGGAAAGTTGGGCGACTCTGGACCCCATAATCATAACCATAGAGGTTGTCACTGAATTCTACAAGTTTATTAAGGCGCAAATCTTCCACTCAGGATTTTAGGAAAGTTGGATGACAGCTGCTATGTAAAAGACTTTCTAACATAAACCAATATAACTGCAATTACTCAGCTTTACTGGACTAATATGTTGCAGTGGTGACTTTACCATTCAGAGTTCTGGAAAGCAGAGTTCGGGGTTATATTGGTTTGTTATCTATTACATAGAAGCTCTCATCCAGCTTTCCTTGAATCCTGTGTGGAACAAGTGCACTTAAATCAGGGTTCTGGAAAGTTGAATCACTGTGGTTATGTGGGTTCGCCTTAACAAAGATGTCATCCAGCTTTCCTTCAATCCTGACAAACTTTGCTTTGTTATGCGGCAGTAAAGAAGTGCATTACTTTCCCATTCAGGATTTGGGGAAGCTGAGTGATTGCTGTCATGTGGGTTTATCGGTGTGAAAGTTTTGGAAACTTTTTACCAAAGTAAATAAAATAATAATAATAATAATAATTAACAAAATATATAAAAAATAATAAATTTCTTAAAATTCCTATCAGGATTCAAGGAAAGTTAGATGACAACCTCCAATTTTTTTTTTTTAAGTTGTCAAACTTTTAAAAAGGAAGAACCCAGATGACTGCAGTCACTCAGCTTTCCAGAGTCCAGAATGGTAAAGTAATGCACTTCTATACTGCTGCATAACAAAGCAAAGTTCCAATCAGTATTGAAGGAAAGCTGGATGACAACATATTTTTTGAAAATTTAAAAGAAGACCAACCCGCATGACTGCAGTTACTCAACTTTCCCGAGTCCTGAATGGTAACGCGATGCATGCCCTACAGTTGAATTACAGATCAAAGTTCCAATCAGGATTCAAGGAAAGCTGGGTGTTGACCAATAGAAGCTGTAGCAGTTGTGGGAGCCCCGATGCACCTGCTCCATGTAGTAGTGGCGGCACTAGGACCCTGCAGTGCGGATCGTCTCTAG